>NW_015112617.1:42687-82889 GCF_001443285.1 Poecilia latipinna | reverse complement strand
CAAAAAAAAGCCAAGATTTCCCCTCTCTAAGGTTCGTGGGGGGGAAAAGGAAGAATTGTGTTTTTTTTTTTTTTTTTTTTTTTTTTTTTTTTTTTTACGGTATGCACTCTTTGAAATTTTCTTCATCTGCTTTAACGTGTGCAGCAGTGTCCGTTGGCAGAGCATCTATAGGGCAGGGCAAATATTTACTTGTCTGTTTGTCTGTCACCGCTCTATCTGGGCGTAAGATGAGCTGTGTTAGTGCGTGTCCTGGGAATAGATTTTTTTTCTTTTCTTTTTTTTTGCTGCGAAGGAGAAGAGCCGAGGAGCAGGAAGTGAACTTTTGGCTGGTGAGCAGCGCTGAGCAGGATGTGCCGTGTGTTTCTGCTCACAAGCAGATATGGGGAGGGAGAGAAGCGGGGAGAGCGCAGCGGGGTGGACGTGAGCCATTGTCTCAGTATGAAAAGCCTGTTCGTACTTCTGAAGCCCTGGATTCAGAAGAGCAGAGGACTGTATCTTCTCTGTTCCTTCCTCTTATTTGCTCTTTGGGAATAAAACTTCTGCTCAGTGTCACTGTGGGTGTGTGCTTTAGGAGCTGTACAGTGACCGTGACTTGAGGGTGATAAATATATATTTAGGGATACTGTTTGTATCTGAGATGTTACCCTCCTAATCTTGACAGACAATGTCATGTTTTGTTGCGCTACAACCGCAAACTTGAGTGTATCTTGTTGGAGAAGTGCATAACTATAAAGTGGGGTGAAGAAGGTCATAGGTCTCCATTTTTAATTTATAAATAATCTGAAAAGTGTGGCATGCATTTTTATTCATTTTTGATATAATTTTTGCAAACTAGCTAATTCTTTGTTTGCAAAGCCTTTGCACAACTGATTTCTTGTATTGTTATCCTCAACAAGGGTTTTTGTATGGACTGGGCCAGTTTAACACTTGAATGTTTTCATCTAAGCTGCTTCATTGTATTTTAGGGTTTATATTTAAGGTTGTTTACTTGCCCAGTTGTTGGTTTTTCATTGTGAAAAATTAAATTCAATTGTGAAAAATTAAATTGTGAAAGTTGCCCCCTATCTTAGTTTAAAGAGATTCTACTTAGAATTAAGTAGCTAGATACAAATGCACTCCACACTTTTTGGATTTTCATTTTTGGATGTTTATAGAGTTTGTGCATTTTACCCTTCGACTTCGCAATTATTCACTACTTTGGGTAAATCTGTTGGATGAAATCTCAATTAAATACATACAATGTTGTGGTTGTAACCTGACAAAATGTTAAAAAAAAAAAAAGTTCAAGTGGGGTGAAATAGCTTCAGCATGGCACTGTAAATAATTTCATGTGGCTCCGAAAGTAAAATGTAAATAAGTAATAAAAAGGCCGGGGTATTTCTTTTTCTCTGTGGCTGTCTAATTTAGTCAGTCAAATTATTGGAGCCTTGTTTCAATTTACTGGTGTAGCCCCAAGGGATTTTATGCCATTTGCCTTCGCTAATGTTATTTAGATGACAAACTAACACAGAAGCCACTCAGGGCCGCCATAAAAGTTTAGATTAAGATACTCTGAAATTTATTTAATAAGTTCTTAAAAACTGATTTGTAGTCATATAAAATGAAATAAAAAATTAAAGGCGAAGGCCATATTAGAGGGCTCTTTGCCAGTTTTTGTAAAAGAAAGTGTTTCTCCACCAGCAGAACAGGAAAAGATTATGTGACTCTGACAAGCAGAGTTGTCCCGTTCTCCTACCGCTGTTTAACTTTTATTAGATTTTACAGCGTTTGCCAAAAAGACTAAAGCACTTAGCAGACATGACAGAAGTAAAAGCAAAACTAAAGTACAAATGTCATGACTTTTGCACGTCAAACTGTGAAACCTAACCAAGCTAGGCCTCTGACTAATTTAGCATTATAGAAAAGGTCTTCTTTTATCTGGCATATCATGGCACTTCTGTTAGTTTCTAAATTAATTTATGCCTAAATGCACACCCTTGAAACCGGCTGTTAGCTTTAGCATTTATTAAACAATGTAGCATGTAAACATTTCCTCTACAACCTTAACTCTTCATCAACTGCTACAGGGTTCAGAAACTCTGTTAGCAAACTGACTTTAGTATCAGTGGTGTCACTAAGCTAGCTACAGCTTGACACAACATTTTTAAATACACTCAAACAAGGTGGCATGAAGCTAGACTAGAATGTGCTGTCCATTAGCGGTGACATGATTAGCATCAGGGATAAGAAGCTCAGTTAGCTAAAACGCCTTACTGTAGCCCTAACTGCAATAACTAGCTAGGCTAGACTACAGACAAAAACAAACTTACATTCTCGCTCCAACGCAGAAATTCATATCAGAACTAAGCTTTTTTTTTTAACTTAATACATTCAATTTAATATATTAATTAATAATACAGTTCATTTATCAGCCTTAATATCCTTTGCAGGAAAGCCCAGCCAATAGTTGAAATGAACCAACATGCATAAAAAAATCTAGGCTTTATCAAAACAAAGTAAAATTGTTATATTGAACACTATATTCACAAACAAAAACAGCATTTTTCTAGCTAATATTTAAAACCTTTAAAAAAATCATTTTTTTATTTATGCTGAAGTCTTGCTGTATTCATAATACTGTCTTATAGTCTTAACAGATATTCTTCTACCTTAATTAGCAAATGATCTCAGTTATCTGACGTATTCACTTGCTGCACCTGTCCACCTACATGTCTTACCTGTCCCCCTGCTCAGAAGCACGAGGAACAAGACTTTTTTTATTACAAGCAGCAGCTGCTTTCCATTTATTTACCCCCAAACTGCACTTTTCTTAGGCAAAAAAAAAAAAAAAAAAAAAAAGAAATCCCCCATTTGTGATTTTTTTCAAAAACTTTATTACGCCTTTAGCTTTCCCAAGAAGTCCCACGACCATCCTCCCTCTGGCTCTCCTCCCTCCCCTTTCTCCCACCGGTGCACAGCTTGGCTGCGCTGCCCTTTTACCCTGACGGAGCACAGCTCCCCTCTTCACCTCGCTCTGCGCTCCTCCTCTCCCGTTAACTTGCTTAACTTCCAGCTGTTTTTCATGCAGAAGATGACTGTTGTCTAAATGTTTACGTGAAGAGCTACTTTCTTTTTCTTCTCGGTCCCCCCCCCCTTTCTAAAATGAGCTTTGATGCGTACTTGAAGAAAGTGCAAACCGATGGGCCAAAAAAAAAACAAAAAAGTATCCGACACTGTTATTATATTCAGATTTTAAGCCAAGAGACGGTGTGGTAAAGGGAAGATTAAAGACAATGTGCTGTTGTAGAGGAAATGCAGAATAATGCGAGGGGAAATGTTCAGGGGGAAAATATGCTCAGAAAGATGCCAGTAAAGTAAACATGTTTGAAATTGCACAATTGAGTCGCGCCTTGGTTGCACCAGCCAAGTCATGCGCTGGAGATGGAGAGAGAACAAGTAAAAGGAGAAAAGTTGAGAGTAAAAAAGAAACAGAAACAGAGGAGGGGGAAAAACACCCCAAACAGCTCACACACGATAGTCGTGGCTGTTTTTGAGCTGACGATTTTTGACATTGCGTCGCTGATTGCAGCAATGCTTGTCAGGTTTTTGAAATGATTGCTCACGTCGTTGTGTCTTCCGAGATGATTACCCCACAGTGTGTGCCTTTGTAGCCCGGATACTGCAAGGGTTTCTGTTCGCATGTCACTTTACATCTGCTCAGCTGCGTTAAATGCAGAAAAAACATGGATTGACTCGTTTGATTTACAGCATAAGTTTGAAACTCAAAGACAAAGAGAAAATATGAAAAAAAAGAGTCAAAAATTGGAGCATTTTTAAATCTCAAACACACACACGCACACACAGCTGGCTGGCAGACGGTTGCACCAGATTAGATCAGATTTAATTAGGTTGCCCTGCTCCGTTTGGAGTGTCGCTCCTAGTTGAGAAAGTCATTTTTAAAGAAAAACCCATGCCAGTGACAGATTCCATTCCAACAAAAGCCTCAATGGTCCTCATGCAGAAGGCATCTACTTTGGTTCTGAATAAAAACATATTTTACGCGTTCATATAGTCTATTACAATCTGATAAAGCTCACGTTGAGTCTTAGGGAGGATGCAAAAGTTCAGCAGCAGCACAAAGTGCCTTGCGGAAACAGTTGGAAAAGTGCAGAACTTGAAGCGCGCGTCAAAACTTTACAGTGGAAATGGGATTTTTCAGGACCTCAAAACGGATCTGATTGCAGCAGAACTTCATAAAACATGAGCAGACTCCAATCCTTTATTTTTTTTTTTTTTTTTTTTGCGGTGGTTACAATTAAAAGCAATACTTTAAACCAAACAGTATTTCAAAGAAAAAAACAACACACACATTCTGCCTTTTTTTGTGTCAATATTGATCTTATCTTGCTTTCATGAAATGAATGTATTTATTGCATGTCGAAATGTTTTATAGCTATTTTTTTCTTTTTCTGTGTAAATTTAATTGTGGGTTTTTATAAGAAATTCATTTTATAATGACGTATTGATGATTTTTGTTGTTGTTGATAAGGCTTTTATTTTTTTAAAAGCCAATGTGAAAAATGTCTTTTTTTTCTGTTTGTTTTGCAGATATACTCCAAATCAACTTGGCAATAAAACAAATTGCATAATGGACTTTAGAGTCGATTTCTGCTTTTGTTTTGAATATACATAAAAAAACAACCTGTGTACATTTCTAATGTGCGAATAATTTCAATATATTTTTCTCCCATTTCTTTTTGCTACTTTGATTTATAGTAATTCTAAACATTTATATTCGAAGCCACATTGATTGCCCATGAAATGAGTTTTTCATTAATAGAAAAATATGAGGCAAAAAAAACAAAAAAAACACAATAAATCCCATTTGAGTGCGATGATGACCGCAAGTATGAGCTACTTCAGTTCATTTTCCGGGAGTGCGCTGTCCTTCCAGTTCATAATCTCCCATATGGAGACATGTGAGTGCCTCATTTAGGACAAAGAATTTCAAATGAATCTCATACATCACACCAAGTCCACATGCAACAATGAGCAGATCCATTACTCTGTCAGCAGGAACAAAAACCCGCCAGGCAAGCAAACACACATACACACACGGACACATACGCATGCATGCACACTGTGTTAAAAAAAAAAAAAATCACCCCATTATCACCAGCACATAAGAAATCACGGTGCCTTCCAGATGTTTGATATGAATCAGGCAACAAGCCACAAATCACGTCTCGACGTTAAACAAATTAGCATTTCTTCTCTCAGGTGCTGTAAATCATCGGTGTTCATGAACTGGAGGTGCTTCCCTGAGAGATCATATTCGCTGGGTGTAATGACAGACCCTCCCTCCCCCTCCAAGCCTCCCCAGACCCAAACTGTATGCTGTTCTGTCGGTGGGTGAAAACACAGCGAAACGTTTGACATCCATCACATGTCTCACTTAATGCTGTTTCCCTAACTTGGAGTGCACCCCTTTTTTTTTCTCCCCCCCCCCCCCCTTTGACTACAAATGCCAGCAGGAATGTTGCTGCAAAGTTTCTCGTTTTCTTTTTTCTTTTTTTTTTTGTTTGGCTGTCCGAATAAATCACTTTAACGGTAGAATTTGCACATGCACAGAATGAGACGTGTTTAAAGCGACATATATGTGCGGGGTCAAGTGGATTCTCAGGCAGAGAGCAGTTTTAGCTTTGCTCCTGGATTGTAAAATGTTAAACAGTGAGAGTTTAAGTTTTTTTGTTTGTTTTAAATCAGAACTTACAAAAGTATTCTCAGTTCCTGAACTTTTGAGAGTTTAGCACCATATAGTTTTAAACTTCAATGCAATGTGTTGAAATTTTAATACGACACAAGACAGGGTACAACTTGCAATTCTGTAATCTATTGACTAGTGGCAAAACCCCCCCAAAAAATAGAACTGTTGAAAGTGATTCATAAGGAGTCCTGTTAAACATTTATCTTTAATTTTGAACACTTGGGTAACAGCAAACATGTGGAAGAAGTTGTTCTGGTCAGAGGAGCTCATGTTCAAAATGCTATACATGTGGAGGAAAATCAACACTGAATTCACATCGCTCTGGAAACATCATCGCCATGGTGAAACATGGGGGTGACAGCATCATTCTGTGGGGGGGGGTAATGCTTTCCTTGACAGAGATTATGATAATGTGAATGGAGCTAAACACAGGGACCTTTAGGCTGTGGCACTCCCAAAAAAAAATTTCATAAGGGTGGCCAGACCAGGCCAGTAAAACTTTTAGCAGGGAATAGGTAAAAAATAAAAATAAAAATAAATAAATAATTTATTGGGGCCCCTCAGACTGTAGGTAAACTTGAATAGTTAACGTTTCCAGATGCAGTCCATTGGTCTGAACTGAAAATATTTTGAAAGTAAGAATGATCAGACATTTTAGTCTCTCAAAGCGCACAGATGGGAGGCAGCCTGAATTTCTTTCAGCTAATAAACGTAATTAATAAACATTTTCCGAAAAGCCTCGACCCGGGAGGCCGAACACAAACGTACACCAGACGTTTTAGATTTGTATTTGTGAAAAAAAAACAAACAAAAAAACATGGAAAACCATGGAACCGTCGTCTTCTCTTTTTTTTCCATTCACACTGTGCTCAATCACATAAAATCTAGTTAGAAAAGCTTGTGTTTGTAATAAGACTAAAGGTAAGAAAGAAGGTTCTAAGGGTTTTTTTTTTTTTTTGCAAAACATTCAAGTGGGGCCTGTTTACTTAAAGCAATGGGGCACTAATTTATGTTTCCTGCACGATTCTGTCTGTTTCTGACTCCAGGATAGAGTCCACATGACTATGATCCAATACCAAGACATTAAAACGTTGGTGATGATCCTCTCTCTGAGTGAGAAAAGCCATGTGTTTGGCTGAGAACAAAAAGCAAGTGCAGTGTTTCGAAGCTCAGAGCCTGCCAGAAACCGCGGTGCCCGCCGGTCATACTGAGAATGCAGGAGGCTTCTGGCAGCTGGCCTACCACCACCCTGCTCCCAAGCCTCTCTACCACTCGGAGGCACCATATTAAATGTCAAAGGTCTGAGGGGTTGGGTTTCCCACAGTGGGCTGCAAAGGATGGGTGCCAGGTTTTGGTGATCTCCACCAGCATCTTGAGCCTCTGCTACCCTCTGCTACACGCTGTATCTATCCTCTGGTATCAAGAATATATATGTTTAAAAAAAACATGCAGTAATTTGTTGTCAGGTTTGATTGAAAATGTCTCGTGTTTGCTTACGGTTGCACATGGAGCGTTTAGGATGTCACCCTTAGTGGAACTGATGAAACTTTAGAGAATATACAGAAATTTAAAGGTGTAGTATAATGTAAAATTGACTTTTTTTAAGCTTTACATTATGTTATAATGTTATTCCCTCATCAAAAACACATCTGGAGTGTTGCCTTGATTCTTTTATGCATGTTTGAGAAATCTTTTAACCCCTCATGCCAACCATTCAGCTGTGCAAAAAGGCCTGGCTGGACCGAGCTTCACACAGAGCAATCCTCCCTTGCGACTCCTCCACTCAGCTCCTACAGACTAGCCTGTAGCAATTAGCAAACACCTGGGGGAACTGTACATCTGACAAGCTCACTATACTATCTTCTTCTCAATGAAACAATGGTACAAATGTTGTTAACGGGTTAATAGAGGAGCCATGTTGTGATGACTTCCTGGAAGCAGAGTTTCAGAAAACAGCTGGAGGTTTTAAAGAGACAGAGACCCAATTTGAAGTAATTAAAGTTAATAAAGTAATATTTGATATACACAGCATTTTTATAACAACTGACAGTAACATAGTTACTTGATTGTACTATAAAATGCCTGAAAAATACACAATACTGCCCCTTTAAGAAGATAATGTACACATTTATAGAGTTATCATACAAAATAGAACAAAACAGAATTTTGCAAAGTGGAAAGAGAATAATTTATGATTTTGTGAATGTGAAAGTCCAGGTGTGCATTTGGATTTTTTCCCCATTACTTTGACACCAATGAATAATGTTCAGTGCAACTAGTTGAATATAATAGAATAGAATAGAATAGAATAGAATAGAACAGAATAGAATAGAATAGAATAGAATAGAATAGAATAGAATAAAGACTAGAAATAGAATAGAAAGGGGGAAATTCAAGCATAACAGCAAATGAATCACACAAAAAGTTCTTAAAATATTAAAAACAATATACAAAAAACAAGATTAATATTAATTATACTAATATATTGTTCAAGAACAGAAAATACTGTGCATTTATTAGAAATATGTATATCAGACTCACAATCCAAGAGATGCAACTGAGAAACTGAGTCGGATCAACAACATGCACATGCGTAGCATTCAAAATTCAACTGATTAGTAAATTAAACCCACCTGTGTTGTAGTTTATATTTATTATTGTTATATCTGTGATGTGAAGGTCCTTTTTCTGAGTTTTGTCAGAGAGCATTTTTATAGACCAAGGGTGAAAACCAGACGGCTGAGGGATACAAATGTGGACATCGACAGTGTCTAAACTGAGAAACCAGGCAAGGAGAGTGTTAATTATAGAAGCAGCTTGAAACCACAGCAAAAATGTGGAGGAAGGTGCTTCTGGTCAGATGAGACCAAAATGGAACAAAACAAACAAACAAAAAACTAAAACTGCACCACCGTTGTAAAATATTCTGATGTTGTTGGTAGGGTTGTGTTGTGTGGAGATGCTTTTCTCCTGGTCAGAGTTGACAGGAATTTGAACGGAGCTAAACTCGGTCCAAACCTGGAAGAGAATCTGTTAAGACTTGAGCCTGGTGCCAGTGTTTACTTTCCATCAGGATCCAAACGCTAACCAGCAAACATCCAGCCGCAACTGCTACAGAACAGTTCAAGCAGAGTTCAGAGTCCAGGTTTGATTTTAATTGAGAATCTGTGGAAAGGTTTAACAGGTTAGACACACAGATGCTGTTCATCCATCCAGCATGACTGAAGCTTTGGAAAATGCATTGGACAAAAACATCAGCCCCTAGCAGGTCTATAAAGGATCAAATTGTTGTTTTGATACCATTTTTATGTAATATATTGATCACATTGGAAGTTTGGTCTCTCATAGACCAATAAACTTTAAGTTTGTAAATTACACTCCACACTGGAACTGGAAGATATTTTGATTATCCAAAATAAAACAACTATTTATGATGCGATTGATTGCTTAGTCTCTAGATGTGCAAAGCTGGAAGAAACACAAAGAATTGCAAGTGTGTTTTGCGGTTGCAGAGGGATTATCCTGTGCTGTCGGATGTGGGGGGTGGGGAGTAGGGGTGGCTGAATGCAAGTGCATTCTGCAAGCTTCAGAATTTTATTTGTAAAATAAATCACATTCCTTCCTCTTCAAAAGCAATTTGTGTGTGTGTGTGTGTGTGTGTGTGTGTGTGTTGGTTTATTATATAAAAATGACATTTAAGTTTGCAGTTTTATACTACACATGCAAGCAGACTTAAAGACCAATTTCTGATGGTTTTATTCTCCTTTTGCATTGTGGTTTTATTTTTAGCTCTCTGGGAGCAAACGTTTTCCCGACGTCTCCTTTTACAACTTACAGTGTGAAGTCATAATCACTTTCATTTCTCATAATTATTCTTGGCATGTCAGAAGTAGACAAATTTTGACCTTTGGGTTTTTTTCCCCCTTTTTTTCTTGTTTCGTTGTCATGTGAATTTTCACTTTAGCTCCTTTGGCGAGGATCAAAGAATCCAAATCGAGGCGAGACGAGGCATATCAATTTAGTGCTTCACTCATACTGGCATTCTTCCTTTTTCATGTTGTGCTTTGAGTTTTCAGTTTGTTTTTTCTAAACCTGTGCACATTTATTCTCTCGCCAATCAAAGACATGAAATGACAGATGATGGTTCAATGACTCTACATAATGCAAAAAAATAAAAATGAAAGCAAATAATTTTAAAAAGGGGAAGCAACACACAGTAAAGGTCTTTGAGCCATGGCAGCTGCATAGACATATTTTAAATGATTTCTAAATTTGTGTTGTGCATGCAAATAATTTGCTGTTTCATGGAGATTTTTAAAAGCTTGCATCGTGATTTTCTCAGTTCGTGACTAAGTGGATGAATGTGGGAACAAAACTACAAATGACCAGACATGCCATGCAATTCTAATAGCTTTACCGATAAAGCGTTTTAAAATAAGCAAAGGTCCCCAAAGTGCTGTGCATGTGAGAACGATAAAATGAAACAAAAAACACATTAAAAATAGAGCCGACCTCGTCCAAATGTCCCAAAAGCCTCAGCAAGTAAACATATTTTAAGATTTTTAAACTCAAAAGTAGAAACAAGTCTCTTTGACATGCAGAGCAGATCATTTAACAACTTCGGAGCAACTACAGTGAAAGTTTACGTTTGGTTTAAGGCGCATTAAGGACCCGATGGAGCAGGAAGAGCAGTGAAAGATTTTAACAGCAAATTAAAGAACTTCAGAAAGGATCCTGAAATGTGAGCCTCTAGATGACATTTGTTGTGAGCTGGTGCTGTATAAATAAAACTGAATTGAATAAAATTTAGAAAATACGGATGCACCCATATGAAAATGTGAGCCGATATCAATATCCAACATTAATATCCGATATTGATATTAATATCAATATCGGATATTAATATTGGATATTGATATCGGATATTGATATTAATATATCAATATCGATAATAATAGATGAATATTTATTATTCATTATCAAATATTCATTCGATAATATTCATTATCGAATATTCATTATTCAATAATGAATATTTATCGATATTGTATAAATTTTCGGTAACACTTTATTTGAAGGGGGTTGAATAAGACTGACATGACACTGTCATAAAAACCTGTCATGAACATGAATAAGCCTTCATGAATATTTATGACTGTTGTCATAAAGCATTATTCGGTAAATTATGACACTTTTAATACAAAGTTGACATTATTCAAAATGTCTTTATTATGACAACTTGACATTAACCAAGAAATCATTACTGATATAAATTTTACCTTTAATAACATAAAGTTACCTAATTTTTAAAGTGCAATCAGTAATACTTTTATAACAAATTTATATCAGTAATGATTTCTTGGTTAATGTCAAGTTGTCATAACAACGGCATTTTGAATAATGTCAACTTTGTATTAAAAGTGTCATAATTTACCGAATGACGTTTTATGGCAACAGTCATAAATATTCACGAAGACTTATTCATGTTTATGACAGGTTTTTATGACAGTGTCATGTCAGTCTTATTAAACCCCCTTCAAATAAAGTGTTACCAAATTTTCTCCCTTTTTAACACCTTGAAAAAAAAAAACAAACAAAATACCGACTTCACCACTGCTTCTTGCTTCAGTTAAACTTCCCACAATCCTTTGCTGCATCACCATCACTGTCAAATGACCAAACAAACACCACATGACAAGCCTCCACCTCTCCACCTCCACAGAAACAAATGGCCACAAGATGAAGATAAATATCGGTTGATAATATCGGGCCAGGTTTATGTATTGACTTGATACCAATATGAGTTTGATATTAATCTGTTTTTATATTAAAAACAGATTAATATCAGCCGTTACCAACGTTAGCATCCACATAACGTGCATCCCTAGTAACAACGGCATGGATTTCTGTTTCAAAACATAAAAAAATTTCAAAATATAAAATAGTATGTCATTCAGCAAGTGACATGAGGATCACTTGCTGAGAGACCCTGATGTGAGATTAAATGACCTTTTCTTATCTAAAACTTTGTGTTATTTCAGTCATCTTGTGGAGAATGAACTTAAATAAAATGTAAATCCCTTTCTCTTTAGTTTCTTAGAAGATTTTACAAGTACAACATAAAGATAAATATTAATACAGAACATTTTTGTGCCCATGAACTTTCAGTACGTTTGCATTATTGTGTCTGTTGTCTCCCTTGTTCTTCTTGACAATAGTCCAGATGCTCTGTGGGGTTTTGGTCAAGTCAATCCAGTCTAACCAGTCAAGCTCGGTGGCGTCTTTGGGAAACGGTTGCCTATTCCTGTTGGGAGATGAAAACAACAAACAAAAAACCCATCACCTTAAAGCTTTTTTTTTAGTAGAGGGAAACATGAAGCGCTCTAAAAACTCCTGGATGCGGCGACTTTTTACCAGATAAAAACAAAAACAGTGGATCACCACCAGGAGATGACATGGTTCCTCAAATCATCACCTGACTGTGGAAACTTCACGCTGCACCTCAAGCAACTCGGATTCTGTTCCTCTTCATTCTTCCCCCAGGCTTCGAGGACTTCCAAAACTTTCCAAATCAAGTATAAAATTTACAGAAGTGGACTACGCTTCACAGTTCTCTCACATCTACTGCTGATGTTGTTTGTCCTGTTGGTTGTGTACGTTTTCTACCACACTTTTTCCTTCCACTCAATATCCCATTATTATGCCTGCATGCTTCACTCTGACTTTTGCAGGTTGTCAGTGACTGGGTGAAAACAAGACAGCACATTAGATAGTAAGTACAAGGAAAAAAAAAAACAAAACGTGCAGCTCAAAGACAGGAGTGCAAGTTAATATAATTAATTAATTAATTTGAGAGCTAAGACTGTAAACAAGCTGGAGAGAGAGAGAGAAAACTGGCAGGAGAATGGGATGAGAATGAAGGATTAAATGCGATGGAGCCAGAGTACGGGTACAACATGCTGTAGATGGCTGAACCACAGGATGGGACTGAAAATCTAATTCTAAACTTCAAGGTCTTTATCTTTGAGATGTCAAGTCTGGGTTGTTTTAAGCTGCCTTGGGGTTTAATTTATTGACTCTAGTTTTGTTAATATTTTATTATTATTATTCCATCAGACCATCAGTTCCCAAAACCACACAATAAAAATAAATCTTGTAAAAGCGCACGTGGAGTCAGTGCGACCCCACCAGACCGCGCACAGGGTAAACGCCTGTAGTACAAAATGGAGCCCGTCTCTTACGCCTGACCCTGGGAGGGTTAAGTGCAACATCTCACTGTCCCACCAATGATATGAACCAGATCTCAGTGTTCATACTTGACCCCCCCAAAAAATCTGATTTGGGCCTCATTTGCCCTGTGATGGACTTGCATCCTGTCCATTGTGTTCCTTGGACATGGAGAAGGGTTGGATGGATGGATGGAACCTATTTGTTGTTCTGCTAACTGCATTTGAGACCGAAGTTTAAACTGCTGCTTTTGGTTAGCGCTACACCTTTCAAAACGTACAAATATTAGAACAACAGATGGTAAAATACAAAAACATGTCAAATGTAGTTGGTTTGAGCCTCATATAATGAGACCAGCAATGGTTAGACAAAACTACGTTCCTTTTGTCAAAATCTTATGCAAGTGGAGATGAGAGCTTGTGATAAGCCAGGAGTTGTAGCTAAAGCACATCATTTTAAATCTGCAGGTCAAAAGATGTGGAGGGCAACCAAATACGATTTTCTATTTACAATGAAAAACAACCAAACTGTCATAACTGACTCTGCCACAAGGGGCAGTGGAGAACATTTCTGCCCTTCTGGCAGAATATCTAAAGGATATCAAACAGAAAATAGAGTTATATTGTCATCTACTTGGTTAAAAAAACTTCCTCAAATCTGACAACAACCACATGTAGAAAAAGAGTCTAGAACATTGAAACTGATTTGTCAACAGAAACGGGCCAAATATGAAGACAAGGGGTGGAATTTCAGAAACAGCAAAGAATTTATTGCTTCCTAATGGAGAAGCAGTCAAGGTTCTATATGATAGAGTAGCAGATGTGCAGAAAAGAGTAACACAAGTAAAACTTTTTCCCTTCTAAGCAGATGGTGGGGAAACTCAGGGGCACTCGTAAAATTCTACAGAATCATTATTTGGCTTATTTTCTCGCAGAAGCTCAGGGTCAGTACAGCAGATTTTACAAAAGGAAGTCCTGCAATTTCCCCCCCCTTTTGCAATTCTATGCAAAATTTGAGCACTTTCAGTACAAATCACTTAATTTAATCTGAAAAGTTCATGGGTATGAAATGGTTTGTTCACCAGTAGCTGTGTTTCCATTAACCAATGTGCGCAAATCTTTTTCAATGTTTTGCTGATTTTGAAAAAACACAACTTTGAAATTGTGTTAGTTCCACTAAACCCAGTTAAAATCGCACGTGAATACATCTGTCCATGCGATAAGTCATTTAAAAACATGGCGCACCATGATCCTCCTATCACTTCCCGTCGTCTTCTTTGTCGTTTCTGTTTTTAACATCCAGTCGTTAATCACAAGATCACAAGACTCACATGTGTTGCAAAAAAAAACTGGTGTGAAATAAATGTTTCCGTTGTGTTTGTATATATCTGAAAAACCACCCGATCGTAGCGCAAAGATGTGAGGTTTTTTCTAATCCCCATTAAGCTAATTGATTTTCAGAATTCCAATTTTCCCAGTTATCTGGTCAGTGGAAGCGCAGCTGGTAAGAAGCAAAAATTAATCGAAGATAACGGTAACAGCTTGGCGTGAAGTAGAGGAACCTATTGACAAAATAACAAATTGACCCAAAAAAATCACGTCTACAGCTAATAGCTCCAAGACTCTGAAACAGTCTTTCGTCTTCTGACCGCACGCCAACAAACAGTAACCGATTGTTATTAAAAATCCAGCCTGTCAATGAATTCCTCAAGATCATTCTTCAGCACAACAAGCGTTGTTTCAGAGGGAGTGGCTCAACTTTTAAACACACTCAGACCAAAACACTGAGATACAGAGAATGGGAGGCAGACACACAGAGCAATCTACCCATCATCGTGACCTTTACACCGAGTGTCTCACACCATGTTTTGCTGTCACACTCCTCATCCTCCTCTTCGCCTCTTCTCCTTTCTGTGTGCATGACCCACCCCTGCTACATTTCACTGCCTCGACTCCCACTGAATGGAAAACAGCTGGGTCGGGAACTGCCCAGAGCACATCATGCCCAATCCTTCAATGAATTCCCATCTACCTCTCCCCTCTCCTCCTCTATCCAGTGAGCTCCCCTGCTCCTCGTTTAAGGTGGGGCCGCGCAGCTGAAACAAAAGAAAAACAGCCTGCATGAGAACATGCTCCTCACCCACATATGGTACTCTCTTCCTCTCCTTGTTTCTGTGAATTCGTTTCCCAACCCTACTCCCATGGTGATGTTCTGGTGTTATGGCTGGTTCCACTTTTGACAGGGTGAAAAATGCGGAGATATATTGCAGCTGAGCTGCCGTGGCCAAGAATGCGTCGGGTAACGAGTCCAAGTTGTTTCTTTGTCCCGATAGCCGACCGACCTAGTTCACCTGCTTTGGACGATGATGTGGCATTGTAAAAAAAAAAAAAAGAAAGAAAGAGATAAAAAGGTTTTGGGTTTGGCAAGAAAAGCATTTGAAGATGGTTGAGTGTAAGGATGTAGAGCATGTTGGATGATGTGGAAGGAAATTCATTTATATATATATATATATATATATATATATATATATATAGTTGGGAAGGATTTCTTTTGCCTCCATAACAATAAGGAAGGAATGCAATGGTAACTTTTTTTTGTTGTTTTTTTTGTATGGGCAATTTGGTTTGGCAAGGATGTGGACAAAATGAGTGCAGGCTTGTTTTTTTCTGACGTGTACAGAACATTCATGTGTTTTAACTGAAAGGCTGTTTGGAAATGTTATGGTTTCTTATCTGAACATGCAAAATCAACTTTTTCTTTTTTTATCTTTATATCATGTTTTAATGCCATTCATTTATCAAAAACAGGGAGTACTGTTTTGTTTCTTGCACATCTCCCACATACAGCTCCTCTAGACTAGCAGCAGCAGCAATTAGAAAACCCCTGTTGGAGCTGCGAGTCTGCCGAACTCGTCATACGAACTCGTCATACGAACTCGTCATATGAACTAGTTCTCAGTTCAACGTTTCTAAAAACGGCTATAAACAGCACAATGAGAAGCAGGGTTTTGCGATGAATTGTTGAAAAGAGCACCAGCTTCTTAAAGAGACAGTAACCCAATTTCAAGGTGTCAAAGTCAAGTTATTTTTCATACATAATAATTTGAAATATGTCATTTTCAAGTTATAGAAATAGAAATATAGCATTTTCACAACAACTGAAAGTAACATAGTGACTTCATTGCGCTAGAAGATGGCTGAAAAATACATAATACCTCCTCTTTAAATACATTTTTATTGCTTGTAGGAAATTGTGATTTTATTCTCTACTGTGAAGTGCAGTGTATCAATGTGCTGCTTGTTAAAGACATTTTATCTCTACTGACTCACTGGTAAAATAAGTGCTCGATGTTAAATAAACAAAGTTGAATAAAGCTAACCAAACCACTGCAGCCTTATGTGAAAACAGAAAGCCCCCCCGCCTCCGTTGTTAAATAATGAACTAACTTTGATTAACCAAAGTCTGAGCTTCAGTGTCACAAACCACACCAATTCACTAATTCGGGTAGATCTGATGCTGCTGGTTGAAAGTGGTTTACCACTCATGGTGAAGCAGCAGCTTACCACAAAGTCACCCATTTATCTCAGGTACAACAATGCCACTCTGATTCAAACCGCAACTCGACCTTTTTTTAGAATTGCTACAAAAAGGCAACCTGCCACAATTTGCCACTGCTGCTGGTTAATGTCATAAATAAAGCATTACAATAGGCTTTTGTTCCACTTCCTGTCAAAATGCCAGCCACTTAGAGGCAACTCCGCAGCCTCTAAATGAAACCATGAAGGCAGTGAGCGTAAACCTCATGCAGGGACTCTCCAGCTGAGCTCTGATCATGACATCTCTTTCACACATCGGTCGTAATTCAATACATTGTTAGAAGTCTCACTGAGCTACTGGAGGCAGAGCTTGCTGTGTAAGCATTGCTGCAAATATGGGCTCTTTTTTTGTGTCGATGAGGCAAAACGATCTTGGGAAATTTAGGAACATTTCTTGCTTCACTGTCTTGTTTGTAACAGTCATCTGGATAGTAGCTGTTTCTTTTTTATTTACTTTGTGTCATTTAGGGAGAAGTTACATTGAAAACCAAAATTAACTAGTAAAAGTTAATAGATTCAGACACACAAGTAGTCCGTCTACCTGGACCAGCAAACACATGCGAGAGAGATAGCAGCTTGTCTAAAGGGAAGTCAATTCTGAGTGACGCAGTTTCATCTCGAGCAATGTCGCACGGTTTTGCAATTGAAAAAATATTGATTCGTATTTGGGGAATGGTGAAGGAGGTGTGAGAAAAGGGTCGGGAGAAGCAGGAGGAGGAAGTGTTGCTTCAGCCGCACCAGAGGCCAGGATGACGAATTTGGATGTATGTCGTGGGTGAAGCGTGTGTTTTGGTGTCTGTGCCAGTGCAACTTCCTGCCTGCCGATTGACTAACATGCGGGCACCTGCTCTGACGAATCCACCCATCCTGTTTCTTTCAGCTAAAGCACAGCGTTGGTGTCTGGTGATACTGTTACTGTGTCAAGCAACGGCATGCAAATAAAGAACTGAAAACAGAAGTGATTAAAGTAGGCACTCATGCCCCCTTCCTCATGTTGCATGATTCCCTTCGGTTCTAGAACAGTGTCTACATCATTTTCTTTTCTTTTAAATGAGTTGTTTGCAAAGTGATTTTCTCTACACCCTAATTTTAAATGTGAAGGTTTAGTGGGACATCTCTCTCTTTCTCCCCATGCGGTGAATATTTTTGAAGAACACCTGACGAATTGGTAAAAAAACTTACAAGTCATTCAATTTAGTTCCATATTTATAGAGAAAATTGCACAGGCTTTGCGGCAGACCTACCGGTTTAGCATTTTCACATAAACGGCAGCCACCAACATTTGAACATTTTACAGTTCACTGTTCCATCAATCTTCCCAAAATTGATAAAAAAATGTCAAAACCGCAAACCTACAAACACAAGAACATTTATTAGAAAAGCAGCCAAGAGGCCGATGGTCACTCTGGAGGAGCTGCAGAGATCCACTGCTCAGGTGAATAAATCTGTTTTGACAGGACAAATATTTGTCAAGAAAAATTGAATTAGCAAATAAATTGCGCCTAAAAAATGTGTAGTTCTTGATCTTACGTCAACATCTGGCTAACACAAATTTCCCCGACAGTTGGTGTTTTAAGAATGCACAAAATTACTGAAGATTTCTCGGTGAATCTTCTGCACCAAAGTGTTCTGAGTGAGCAAGAAATGCTTACTTAGAACCAATCAGAAACTTTGTGCTACAAACTTTACATATTTATCGCAGAGCAGCTTGGCAACCAGGCATGCTGGGACGAAGCCGCTTGGTCTCGGTGGAGAAGATGTGATGGAAAAGCTGGCAGGACGACACAACTACAAACACAAAGATTAGAGAAAGATTTATAATACCGGTCTCCAGGAGAGGAAGAAAAAAAAACTTGAACAAATGAACGAACTGGCATGCAAAACAACAGACCTTCAGAAGCGCTGCGAGCTGAAGATGTGACCTTTCATTTTATGGGAAACTTCATGTGAAAATATTGGCAGAGCGATGTGTTCATCGCCTGCTACAAAAGCGCAAAGGTGAGACTTCTGGATCTGGTGCCGATAACGGTGACGCCATCGTGTAGTAGTGGCGCGCTGTGAGATGAAGAGCATGTGTGTGTGTGTGTGTGTGTGTGTGTGTGTGTGTGTGTGTGTGTGTGTGTGAACTGTGTTTCCTTTTACCCAACAGAGAAAATCACTGGCCTGTTAAGAGCAGGGTATACATTACCTTCTCAATGCTCAGTACACACACTCAGAAAAAGCCATTAGTATTCAGCGAAGTTTGACAAGGGGTAATAAAATACCCAGAGAGTCATCACTTTCACCCAGTGGAAGCAGATGAATGGAGAAGTGAGAACGCCAATGGTGAGAAGAAAACATAGGTGTTATTTTCACACGCGTCTGCGTCTGTCTTCCTTTTTCTGTTGTTTTTTTGTTTGTGTGCCTATTTTTTTCTGATGTGTCATTTCTTTCCCCTGTATGTCTGTGTAGTTTACTACTTTTAGAAAAGGTGGAGTACTCATTACCTTAGATCAGCATTTAGCTACTTACTACTTTAGACCAACATTAAAAAGTTTTGTACTTTTATTATCAGAGCAAGAGAAACTCCTGTTGGTGTACAAATTTAGAACAAACTTAGAAAGTACCATCTGCATAACAACCCAGAACAAGAATCAAACACGGAGAACCAACATTTAGTTTGTACAAATCTAGAACTTAACCCAGAACAACCAGAACCAACATTTAGTTTTATCAGAACAAGAATCCAGTGAAACCACCACTGGTTTATATGGACCACTTATTCTTATTAAACATGGTGGACCAATATGTAACTTTATACTTTTACCTTTTTGGCTCTCTTTTGGTTTTGTTTGCCTTTCCTTCTAATTCATGTAAAGCACTTTGAACTACCTTGTTGCGGAAAATGTACCATATAAATAAAATTATCTTACCTCGCCCCATGCCCCCCCTACTGCCCGTGAATCTGCATCAGCAGGTTTACAAGAAAGCATTTGTTTACATTTAAGTTAACGGCCACAAACAATTAACAAATGGAAAAAGGAAAACAAAACAAACAAACAAACAAAAAAAGCCTGACTCAGGTGAAAGAGAATTGTTTTAAAAAATTAGGCCTGTAATCAAATGTCTCCCTCTGTTCATGTGTTACTAATATCCTGGAGGAAGACGCTCGCTGAACCCTGAATAGTTTCCTGTGTGGGTGAAAGACAAAAAAGCCAAGTTACTTTGGAAAAACCATCTGCCAGAAGAATGTAATGTAAATAATCTAACTTCCATGCACTCCAAGGTCTTTACATAAAGTGTGTGACTATGCGATCGGGAGAGAGTGTGTTGTAAAAGCACATGTGGCAGAGAGAGGTCGCTTGCCTGTTTGAGAAACGAAGAAGATGAGATGTGTGTGTGTGTGTGTGTGTGTGTGTGTGTGTGTGTGTGTGTGTGGGTGTGTGTGTGTGTGTGTGTGTGTGTGTTTCATGCAGCTGTAGATTAGAACCCCATTAGCCTCAGTGGCTGGCCTGCTGTTTAGACTGAGCATAAACACAGAAAGAGGGATGACTCGACGTCTTGTCTCTCCCGTCCTCAACCTCCCGATAACACTTGCAAACACACACACGCACACTGAAACATGTCTGGACAACCACGCTTCACTCCAACATTTTGTGTGTGTGAACGGAGAGATTTCCTGAGAGACTCGTCTTTGGATTGCTCTCATGCCCTCCATTGGCATCATCCTAACTTCCTGTACCAGCTGCAGCTTGTCTCTCTCTCCACCCCCCCTCTCTTCTTCTTTGGTTCCCTCTTCAGGCAAATCTGGCTCTTCCTTCATTCCCATGATCAGTGTCAAAATGTTTTTCAGCTAAAGCAGGAGCGCGATGCCCACAGACAAATTGTAAACACTTGTCGTGGTTTGGTAAAAGTCACAGTTTGGTTCCACTAACAGTCTCTTAAAGTTTCTGCGTAGTATCTTTGAAGCCGTGTGCCGATCGGCCCATATCTGGTCTCCATAAGCCACAGCCTCTTATTTGCACTGCCGTTAATATCATGCTATCAAGCTTTGTTGGTTTTACAAAATTATATTTATGCTTTATAGTAAATGGTAAACTTTATGTGTTTTTAAGGAGCATAATGAGAACATTGCTTGTTATGCTTAGGTTTAGGTGTTTTGGCTTTTTCCTTTGGAAACCTGGTGCTTCCAGTTTTATGCTCATGTGGCAGCAATTGGTGTTTCTTTTCTTTCTGAGGTTGAGTTTGCATATTTTCTCTCTTAACGTGTTCTTTCTCTCTGGGTACTCCAGCTTCCTCCAGCATATCTCTCTGTCATTAAAGGGACAGTATTATGTATTCTCCAGACACAAAGTACCATTTTATAGCGCAACCAAGTAACAATACTACATTCAGTTGCTATAAAAATGTTGTATTCAGCAAACAAAACTAAAAATAAATCTGACTTTGTGTATAGTCGCCTTGAAATTGGACCGCCGTCTCTTTAAGAAGCTCCTACTCATCTGGACACTCCACCTTCAGCACATCATCACAACAATGCTCCTTCGTTAGGCTGTTTACAGCTGAGAAGTAGTTTGTTTGATGAGCTCAGCAGATTGGCAGATCCATCAGGTGTTTGCTAACTGCTGCTGCCGCTAGTCTGCTGGCGCGACTGGAGACCGTAGTTTCAAGGAGGAGCTCTGTGGAAATAGGCAGAGCTTTGTGGGAGCAAACTTTGTGGAATCCCTGACTGGCTGCCATGGGAGATTCAAGGATTATCCTCATATCCTTGGGAACTGATGGCTGATGATCTGCAGGTGAGTGGGTGCACTACGCAGGCCCCCTTCTGGAGGAACCTGCAGCTCCACAGACAGGAAAAAATAACAAACCAGTTCCCTGACAATTTTACTTTCTGACTTGCAGTATTTATTTATTTATTTTTTTAATTTGGCAAAAGAATTTGATGTATTTACTAAATATTTTTGAGAATACGCTCTCCCTTGACAAAAGTTGGCAAAACCATGAAAAAATTCATAAGTTCTGTCATGTTTTTCATGTTTTTGCTTTTGAATTTTACACTGAAGCTTTTTTTTTTTTCTTTTACATTTAGCAAATCAACCTGCACCTTCCACGGACAGTGAATTTTTAAAAGAAACAGGAAATATAACTTCAGTCAAATGCAAACTGTTTCCTGATGAGAGCTTCGTCATTTTGAACAAAACTCTTAATCATGAAGATTATGGCCGTCACAAAATGTATAAAATTGTCAGTATGTACAAGTTCCCAGACATCTTTGCACAAACTTTGTACACATTTTCTTAATGTCTCAAAACATTTTTTTTTTTAACAACCAATGATATCCCACATTATTGTTTATTGTTAGGGTTATTATTATTGTTGGTGAAACATCCAATTTCACCAACTTTCACCTTAATTTGCAAAAGAATAGTAAAAGCAGCACAAATGAACACAGATCAGATCACCCGTGTCTGCGTTTGAGGTGTCTACTCACGCGTGGTTGCGTCACAGTCAAACTTGTACATGGACACCACAGCGAGCAAGCGCACATCTTCAGCCAGTTCTGCCCCGGTTTACTGGCAGCGGCCACACTCTCTGTGCTAAAAGTCACGTCGCGAGGAGAGAGAGGAACCCAGAGAAGCAGGGTAGGAAGGAGGAGGGGGAGGGAGAGCAGGGGGCACAAGGAGCAAGACACAGGAAGTGGAGAAAGATGAAGAGCTGGGAGACAATGTGATGCACAGGGGTGCTGAACCGGGGCAGGAGGAGGAGGAGGAGGAATGCTTGGGAGAGGAGGAGGAGAGGGTGAACGAAGGGAGAGTACAGGGTGCGTGCATCTGGCACTGGGAGGCAGGGGAAAAGATAGCGTGGGCCACGCTGGCCGGACGTGTGTGTTTGTGTTTGATTGAAGAGGGATGTGAGACGGAGACCCCTAACTGGCTCGCCGAGCTGGAACGCTGCCCCGGAGAGATGGACACCGACACACACGTCTCAGACGCACATGCACTCTTCCAAGCATTCGTCCAGTCAGTGCGGGACTTGCAAAATCGGGCGATAAGTGGCAAGTAAAAGAAAGACGACGTGTATTCAGAACGATGGAAAAGAGGTCGCCGCAGCTGGAAATGTCGATTGCTGATTTCCAAGTTACCAAAAATTCTTGAGACATTAATCTGGGAAGAAAAAAAAAACATCCACAGTGAAATAAAATGTCTCTTATTTTTAAACCAACTGAAGGGCTTCTCACTCCCACACCACCGTAGGATCATTACGAAAAAATTCAGTGTGGATATACCTTGGTATCTGTTTCATTGGAAGAATTAAAGTGCTTCGCAAAACCATTGACATCCCTTGAGCTTTTCCAGATTTGATCACTTCATAACCACAACTTCAGGACGTTTTATTGGGGCTTTATGTGACAGACCAACACAGGGCAGAACATTTTGTGAACTGGGAGGAGAACAATAAATGAGACCGTGATCTTTGCCTGTTCTGTCAGACTGGATCGAGGGGATCAATGAACAAACATTTTCAAGTCTTGCCGCAAATTCTCAGTTGGATTTAGGTTTGGACTTTGGTTCGGCCTATTTAACAATTATTATATGCTTTGATCGTCGTAGCTCTGGCTATGACTCCGTGTTTAGGGGTCTGCGTGTCCCACATGAACCTTGGCCCGGTCTAGACTCTTGACACTGAGCCAAGGTTGACTTTCGCTGCCAGAGAATCTTATTCCACATGTTTGTTGCTTTCCCCCTCATGGAAATTTAACTTTTTATGGCTTTTTTGTACTATGATTTTCTTCTTGCCACTCTTGACAAATTGTTTCCATTGTCAACAAATTCTCCTACCGCCTACTTCCATCTCTGCTGCTACATAAGAGTTGCTATGGACCTTTTTGTTTCTTCTTCTTTTTTCTTTTTTTATCTTTATTTATACAGGATGTCTCATTGAGAACAAGTCCCCTGAACAATGAAGGACAGCAAGTCCTGAGAACTTCTTCTCTAAATATTGTTCTCCTTACCTGGCTTGCAGTTGTGACTTTTTATGACTTTTTACCTTTTTGTGATTAGTTGTGCTTCTTGATCGGGATGTTCTTTTATAACTTAATTCCTCTACAACTGATTTTTCTTTATTAAACAATTTCAAGACCATATGTAAAATTCCACAGACACTGAATTTTTCACTTAAGTTTTATTCCTAAAACCTGAAAAAGCCTGTTGTGTCGCAGTCCCAACATATTATTCTTCACAATTGTGAAAGTGTATAAAGTGTTTCAGATCACAGTCTGCAGATTGGAAAAGTTTACCTTTTTAAAAAAAAAACTTTTATGGACATCAAAAATAATCCTACATTAGTTCTTCAGTTTTGTTTTGTGCGCCCTCCTCTGTCTTCTCAAACTCCCCCCAGCCTCTCCTGGCAAGCTGCCGCTTGAGCTTCTGCTGGAGGTTTCTTCCTGTTAAAGGGGAGTTTTTCCTCTCCACTGTCGCTACATGCATCCTCGGTGTGAGGGATTGTTTTAAAAATCAACAACGCAACCCTCTGCAACCCGGTTCTCTACCTCTGCTCGGTTCTCGTCCACCAGGAGTGAATGCTGCAAGTCGACGACTCGATGCAAGCCGCTGGGACTCCTTAGGCAGAAAACCGAACTTAACACAGGGTTTGACTGCTAGAAGGAAATGGAGTGTGTGTGTGATTGAACTGAAGCAACTTTTTTTGGAAAGTACCTTGAGACAAAATTAGCTGTAAATTGGAATGAGATAGGTAAATTGAATTGAAATAAAGCTGAATTTGTCATAGATAAGATGTATGTCACTGTTGGGGTGGGGAGCCAGAAAATTTTACAGAAAAGAGCTTGTTTGTGTTTTTCACTTGGTCATAGTAGCTTTGTGGGATAATGTTCACACAGATTGTTTCTTCTTACGCTTATCGTTTTATTTTCCTACAGGATGTGATAAACTGCTCTCTTGTACAAAGTTTGCCCTTACTATCATGCAAATTTAGCTTTCAATCCTCATCTGAAAGCCTATCTTATGGCTTATGATTGCTATGATTTGGCAAGATGCTAGGTGTACAATAATTACTACAGAACTTTGCACTTTATGACAATGAAACTTGAACTGGAGAGGAAAAGAAAGGCAAAAAGAGGAAAAAAAATATCGGATGAACAAATGAACTGCCAGGAAGTCTTCCTCATAAACAACCAACGATAACAAATGTCTGTTTTCACCAGGAAAAAAAAAAAAAAAAAGACATGTTTCAAGGTTACAGACGCACACCAAAACAGGATGAACTTCAGATCACAGCATTGGCTCCTGTTTGTGCGCCGAGCCCTCGCAGATTGGCAGCAGGATGGACGCACGCAGATAGCCAGCGCAGAGCGCGAGGCGCACGCAAGGTGCGCTGGCTACTCGGCGCCCTGCTTACATAACCTGAAGAGTTAACGGGTCGCTCAGACTTGGACGGGGTTTGATGTAAACGTGTCTGCTGACAGGCAATGATATCCTGTCCAATTTATTTATTTTTTTTTTATGTGCAGATGTCTTATGGCATACTTCGTTCATTTGAGGCCACCGTCTGAGAATGCCTTCGCGCGCCACTTCCTTCCCGCTGAGGCACAGTGACTGTATCGCCACGAAAAGCGACGCTGCAAACCGAGTGTGGGAGATGCTAAGCGATCAGCTCTTCCTTATGGGACTCCAGAGGCCAGCTGGACTCTGGAGCTACACACACACAAACACACCCACCCACCCACGCACGCACGCAAACACACACGCACGCACGCACACACCTAAGCAAGGCAACGCATCCAATAATGGCACAGGGAGTGTCTGCGTGTGGGGAGGATGGAGGAGGGGTCACAGAGAGGAGGGGGGGTCCCATTGTTTCAGACTCGAGCAGAAGTGTTGGGAGGGGAGAGGGAAAGTCAAGGGTACGCTAAATTTAGAGCACCTCGGCAGAAGTATTCCAAATATTCTTACGTGTATTTGGACGCTCACGTAGACAGTTTGTTAATTCATCTTTTTCCAAGAATTACATCATTAGGTAACCCGTTTAACGTCACTGGCTCACAAAGACTTTCCTTTTGAGAAAGTTCCACGTCTGCTACTTTTACTCCAAAGAGAAGCATAGTTCGACTCAAATTGACATTTCCGCTCTTTTTTTATTTTATTTATTTTTTACTCTGAATATGATGCTAATGTTGGAAACATTGTGGTACAGAAAGAGTTAAATCTTAATGTGTGTGGTTGTGGTAATTTCCTCCCCTGGCTGAACAACCTTGACCTGACACACACACACACACACACACACACACACACACACACACACACACACACACACACACACACACAGAACACTGGACAAGTGTAGACCAACACTTCCTGTCAGACGGGGTCACCCCCCGGAGTGGGAGCGTGGTCTGTCTCCACTACGTCCCCTGCAGAATCCTCTCATCCACATTTGTTCGTCTCATTGTTTCACACTTGAACACGGATCGCTTGGGACCAATCAGGGCTGGCGGCGGCTCAGTGGTGGTCTCTTCAGCAGGTGTGCGCCACCGTGTTTCCCAACAATTACAGACAGTTTTTTTTTTTGTTTGTTTGTTTGTTTGCTTTTAATCACTTTTCTTTTAAAGCATGTTACTTTGAAACGCATGAAACATGCAACCAGTACATCCGAGCATCATGCACACTGTGTGTTTTCAGACATCAATTTGCCATTCTCTTGTGATGGAAATGTCTTCAAAATCATACATTTTTATTCAAACATCTTGACTAATTAACTGTCGGCAAGAATGTACTATTTTCCTGGTAGATCAGGGCGTGCTTGTCCACAGCATGCATCTGGTTTACCTATCACGGCTCCAGCATCATAACATGGCGAGGGGCACAGAGGAGCTATGCGCATAATCCATTTCCGGCCATTGCTGAGCCATGATGTCAGCCTGCCGGGTGTTGGGGGTCTGAGCAGATACAGGAGGAAATGAGAAGGAGCCTCAGAGATCAGAGATATCGTAGCCTGAAGCACGACCGTTTTGCACAGAAACGGTACGGTTTGAAAGGCTTGTAAAAGTTGAAAAAATGAAATCGTAATCCTTTCTGGGAGAGATTGTAATCTTGGAAGAGTTCCAGTTGGGGTTTACAAAGCACCATGGAACTGATTCTGCCTTGTTGCATGTTTTTTTTTTTTTATGAGAACCTTTTAGCAATGGACTCCGTTGACTGTTTCTTATTTGTGCTGTGAGACTTAACTTTTATAAAAAGTACACTTTTTCCATATTTGCCAAAACTATTATACTATAACAGTATACGATGAGACAAATGATTTGTGGAAAAAAAAATCAAGCTCCTCTGTCTCCTCCTGCCATCTGCAGATATACATCACCCTGTGAGAAACAACCAATTAGTGCAAGGAGGAGGGTCTTAGTGCTGTCAATCAAGCTGCTCACACATGCCCTTTCATTAAAGCTCCTTCAGTATAGCAGCACCTGTCCTGAATGCTAAGGCTAGACAGCATGACCACCGATGATGGTGTATAAACAGTTTTTCTGTGATAGTAAATTGTTTTTCCGCCATTAGCACATTGAGGAGTGCATGCATCATCCTGATTGACAGCACTAACACCCGCCTCCTGGCTCTGATAGGTTGTTCATGGAGTGGTGTATTACTGCAGATGGCGGTAGGACTACAGGGAGGAGAAAGAGGAGATAATTTTTTTCACATTTTATCTGTCTCCTGTTATGTTGTCACAACATAGCGATAATTTACTTAGAAAATATGTTAAAAAACATATTTTTTTATAAAAGCTTCAAGCAAATGATTAATTTTGACGACATTAATAGCCTCAAGTCTGAGTTGGCCCAATGGGAAGCTGCTATGGTTTGGCACCTAGATTTTACAAAGAAGTTTTTCTCTCAAAATGAATTATTTGATTTATTCTTCTGCCTACCCTGCTGTCTGTTATGGTACATGCTGGGGCACCACATTGTAATATTTTCTTGATAACACCCTGAACACTTCAGAGACTGCAGTAAAAAACAAAAAATTGGTACTAATTGATCCTGGTTAGTTACAAGTTGATCAGCATTTGGGTTTTTGGAGTTAGAGGCCCTCCAGCACCTCTAGTTTCTAGCTCCAACACATGCGTCTCCTCATCTTGTTGCAGTCAAAGCTACCACATGTTGCGGTCTGTGATTACAGCCAAGTGTTTACAATCCGCTTACATTAACACGTGCGTTAAACAGCATGGGGTACCATCCTGAAATTTACTTGAAAAGGCATAAAACTGCCGTGGGAGCAGACAGTTGTCCTCGACCTCAGCCCAAAGACTCCTGGTAATCTTAAATATTGAACATTCCAGCTACCAGCAGCAACACTGAATGTTCCACCAAGTTGAACACAAACCCGGAAGACAAGAAGACAAAATCATTGGTTACTGTAAATCTTCAAGAGATTTACAGAAACCAATTAATCCAAATCCAAAGAAAGCATGGCAACTTCACATAGAGAAACGACCTATAATTGAAGTAGAAACCCAAAGCCCTGCTGTATCATAGTGAACTTTGTTGTATCCACAGACTTGTGTGCTGCTTTAGGTGGTGTCTGTTCTCTAACGTTTCTCTTCTTCAGGGTGTGATTGGTGGGTGCAGCTTCCAGCTGATATTCATCAGGCGCAGCATTTAGGCCTCGTTTACACAGAGCCGCTCTTCAGTTGAAGTGTTACATTTTTGTTGCGATCCAGCCTCTCGTTTACAAGACACCAGTGACCGGAGCCTCTCACACTGGCACTTTCTGAAACCGGGCGTCACGGGAACACCACGAAACTTTTCGGGAACACCACGAAGTCCTGAAAGCAAACACGCTGATAACAAAAATAATTGCGGACAGCGTTGTATTGTGTTTGCTACTTGACACATTCAGTTTAACACGACTTCTGATAAAGTGTGTGTGTGTTACATGAGCACTTAGTTCATGGGAGATACTCTTTGCTAGGAGGTGGAAGCTAAGGGTAAAAAAAAAGAGTGCATTTGACAATGTGCTAAAATCACAGTGCCATCTAGTGGCCTGGCATGACAACTACAGTTGACTCGAGGTATCTTGGTAGCATTTTTTTCCCAATCAAAATCTGAAAATACCAGCAGCTTCCAGGCAGTGGTCTTTTGTAAACGTAGCCTTCCAGGCATGGTTTCCTGAGACATATGCCAGATGGGTAACTTACTGTTTGTGGCAACTTTCAAGTTCCTGTAGTTATTTGAAGAAGCTCTTTCGCTATACCTACTTCTTGTGTTTCTTCCTTCCTTGCACACCGTTGCTCTCTGATGGATTCTCCTTGGTCCTCTGCATTGGTTCTCCTGTTCAGTGGATCCCTCCTTGCTTCTCAGTCCCCTTCAGAAAAACACTAACCTGTGGCTCCCAACCAGCGCTCGTCTGCCTGTCCACCCTCCGATGTTCGACCCCTAAAAGCAACGAGCAGAACAAACGGGATCAACAGCAAACTGCCAACAATGAGCCAACCTTAACATCTGTAGATTAACTTACCTCCTTCCTGGATCGTCTTCATCTTCACTAACAGTAAGAACATCCCAGACTCCGTCCTCTGCCAAGAACTTGCAAACATTTACAACCTACCTGTCTTACAGTAACTCCCCCCCTGCAGACAACCATCTCGAGAATCACCTTCAAACTTCTTACCATTCATCTGCGTCCGTAATGGTTGACTGTAGAGCCAAACTGTTCAGACACGACTCACCCTCCTCTCTACAAATATGACCAAATTTGCAATATGGCTAACATGGAAACAGAAAGATTTTTCCTCTTTCTGTCCTTTTTCTTATCAGGTTTCTGATGCTTTATTCTGCCTCCTCCTTTCCACTTCTGCTGCCCCGTTTCCTTTTGTTCCACATCCGCAAATGCCTAATTTCACAAAGCGCAGGTAAATTGAAAATGGCACTCCGGGCTATTGCGCAAGCTGCCATCTGCATCTCTGGACGCGTGCATGTGCATTAGGGGTGTGAGTGCGTCCTGGAAGCGCATGTACATGTGTGTAATCAGAACCAAATGGCGGGGTGTGTGAGTGCATGGTTTTTCTCCCCCATCTCTAATCAGACAGCCCCCAGGAGAACTCTGTGAGTACGGACTCAGGGCTGAGAGCCCTGAGCTGCTCCATAAATCAGCTCTGCCCTGAAGAAACCTGGACACACAAGGACTTTGCTAACCTTCTGATTGAGCTACACTCTGTTCCGGTCACTTTAGTTATCGCTTTAACACTTTTTTTCTGCTTATCTTTAGTTATCTGTGGAAAAAGGCCCGTCAAAATTTGGTGTTGGGTTTTGATTAGAGATGTGGCAAGAGGTGTGAAGCAGCTTCGATAATGAATTTGCCCGTACTTGACAAGTGACCACACAGAGACGCAGCTCTGTCCGTGTAGGTGGTCTCCGATGACAAGGTCAGGTGCAGGAGGCTAATAAGCGATAATTTATGCCTGTTCGCTCAAACTAGATTCCCAGCTTTGTTACAGTGTCTTATAAGCGTAGCCATACAACGCAATCCCCCCACAACCGAACCTACACTCTCACGTTTTCACCATCTCCTCCTTCTCCACTTTGCCTTTGTCCATATTCCCTGCAGGAGGTAGCCTCTCCCTGTCTTCCATCTCTCTTTCTGCTCCCATTTCTTTCTCTCCCACATCTGGTCCGGCAGCTGTGGTTGGCCAAGGTTCATTCGGGTGGGAAGGTGTAGAGGGAAGAGGAGGAGGAGGAGAGCTGGGAGTTTTGAGGAGGCTATCAATTGCAAAGCCCAGGGCACAGTAAAAGAAAAAAAATAGATTTGACACAAAATGTGCACAGTGAAAGAAAAAGATTGAACCAAATCTCTCCGGTTTCTCTCAGTCGATCTATCACACTGTCTCCCCGTGCGCCATTAAACTCTATTAAAGAGAACAGCAGTGCAGGGAGGAAGGGGGTAAAGGGAGGCTTGGGATTTTTTTGGGGGGGAAGAGAGTAGGAAGGGAGGAAAGTGAGGGCAAAGATTTCAATATTAGATTTCCACATCTTAAATACATTAATTTATTTCACCCCGGGGCTCTTTTAAAGTTAGGTGGGGGGCAGGGGGGAGGATGAGATGGGAGTAGGGAGAGGGAAAAAGGGGTGAGGGTACTTATGACATTTTCATTGTGGAATCCCGTTTCTATTGTTTCTGTGGTCAACACATTGCCCAAAAAGTCCACATGCCATTATGGCCACACAATCTCAGAGCTGCTAAACACTTACAGATGGCATTACACACTGCGCTCGCACCGAGATGACTTTATTCATGTACGAGACACTTTTTTTTTGCTGTCTGCAGTATGCCAGCGTTAGCAAGTGATTCATCACTTGTCCTTTTATTTCCACATTCCAGGATGTTGTTAAAGCCACCTTGACGCCGACGATCGCACACCGTCGTCGTCGTCCGCCCTTGGGGTGCCGGTTCCTCCAAAAATTCAGAGTAAAAGTTCACCACCCCGTGAAGTTCACTTCGGGACGAGGGCCTTTCTGAGGAAGAGTGAACTCTTTGCGGCGGTCTCACGTGACTCCAGCATATGGCAAGTCACCCTGAGAGTGGAAAAAGCTCCACTTTCAGCCGCTCGCAGTTCTTTCCAACTAATTTTATGGCCAGCTACAGATCATAAGGAGCCAAACAAACAGAGAGGAATAGATGGTCAAAGCGTGGGGCCAGAAACAGCAAGGCAAGATATGGAGTACTTTGCAACTACTTACCCGGGTAAGTAGAAAGTGACAGATGGAAGGAAGTGTTACACAAGTCTGCAGGTACAAAGGTATTCACGCTCTTTGAGTCTTTCCACATGTTGTCTTGTTTAAACGGCAAATGTAATGTATTTTATAAGGATTGTTTTAGGTAGACCAACAAAAGCAGTGCATATTTGTGTAATTTGAAAAGAACACAAGGTTTTTAAATTTATTTCCGAAAGACACAATCTCAGTATCAATCCAGCCATTCTGTGAAGGCCTTCAAGGTTTGTTAGACAACATTATGAGGGAAAAAGCATCATGAAAACTGAGGAACAAAGTACTCTCTACTCCATCATCCATAAATCAAAAGCGTATGGGACAGCTGCAGATCCACGAAGACAAGGACGATAAGCTTAACTGGCAGGCTGGGTATAGACAGCATTAATCAGAGGAGTTGTGCACCCCACATGAAGCGCGTCAGAAAACAACCACTGATGAAAAACTACACAACCTGTTTGCAATTTCCCACCACTGTAAGAGACACATCAAATATGTAGAAGAAAGTGCTCTAGTCTGATTCGAAACTAGTACTGCACATCGCCCTGGACAGGATTAAATATGGTGGAGTCATTATGGTTTTGGGAAGAATTTATTTTGTATTGACTGGGATGCTGATCAGAGTTGATGGAGAGACAGATGGTGCTAAAACCTGGGCAGAAAATATGTTAGGTGGCGCAAAAGACCTGAGACTTTGGGTAAAGATTTAACTTCCAGAGGGACAGCACCACCCTGGGGTGTTTTCACAACAGATTGTTCTCGATTGGAGACAAAAATGGCAACATCTGTTACATTTTCAGCCGGAGCGGTTCACATTAACACTGTTAAACAAACCAAACTCTTAGAAAAACCTGTTTATTCCGCTCACCTTCAGAACTACGGAAGGAAATGACATGAAAACCTCTGAAGAAGACACCGAGCGTAAACTTCTTCGCAAAAAGTTAACAAAAATGGAGTAGCATCAGATTTTAGTGGTTGGCAGATTTCTCTTTTGTCAGTGGTAAAAGACTACGAGCCATTTTGCCCACTAGACTAGATTCTCGCATTTGTTTTGGTTGTATCTACCCAGAATTCCCTGAAGTGTAGTTCACTTCCTGCTTTTAGAGCAGTCCCTGGTCCACTTACCACATATAAATTCGAACTGTGCCAGAGTTCACTTCAACCCAACCCAAGCCTGGTTTTTTTTTTAGCAAACAAGAGTTCAATTTTGCTTTCACACCTCCGTAAACAAACTACAGTTCGATTAAAGCGGACTAAAAAGACCTGGGGCGAATGCACCTTTAACTTACAGCCAGAACCACAACGAGGTGGCGTAAATCCAATCATACTCATCTATTAAAATGGCCCAGTCAAAGTCCAGACCCAAAATTAATTGAAAATTTTTGGTAAAAATAAAAAAAAAAAAAAAAAAAAAAATCTGTTCACAGAAGATCCAAATTGGATTTGATTGGCCTTGACTTCTTTGGCCAATAAGAATGAGCAAAAAAAGATCTTATTGTCGATACATGTACAGCTGGTAGAGACATAACCCAAAAGACTTGCAGCTGTTGGAGAATTCTGCAAAATGTCAAGAACTGAACAGAAATACAGATTTCAGATTTTTACTCGTAAAACACTTAAATAATGTTCCGGATTGGGTTGGTGACATTAAATATTCCAACAGAACACAACAAAGGCTAGTTGTAAGGTGACAAAAAAAAAAAAAAAAGAGGGGGAAAAATTTCAAGTGGGAATGAATACTTTTGAAAGTTTCCGGTCAGAGTGAGAGACCAGAATCAGCAAATCAGATAAGAACTGTTTTATTTTGTTTGTTTTGTTTTGTTTATTTTCCCTCTCAAGATTAGGTAGGAAGTGACAGGTGGAAGGAAGTGCTACAGATGTTTAGCAGGTACGTTTGCGTGTGAACATCCTACAGGTGTCTATCAGAATTTCAGATGGTGTGTGTGTGTGTGTCTGCGTGTGTGTACGAGTGTGTGGGGTTACAGTATGGTTAAGGTGAACTCAGGCTCCTCTCTGCACAGGAAGCCCCTGATTAGCAATAACGAGAACTGCAGACCATATTAATGCAACCACACACCTCTCCCTCTATGCCTCCCCCTGCCCCTCTCCCCCTCCCTTCTTTGCTACACTGCTCTTGCCATCTGCACTTTCTGCATCCCCTGCCAGACATCATAAACCTACTGCAGAGCCCTGAGACACACCAGAGCTCTAAGGGGGAGGCAGGCAGGGGGCTGCCATGCACTCAGTCCCCTCTTTGCACATTCAACTCTGCTCATTTAATTTGTGAAGCAAACATGTGGCAGAGCATACACAAGTACAAGTACACACACACACACACACACACATGCACACTGGGGGAAGAGGGGTGGGTTTTGGGAGGGGTGGATCTCAAAACCATGTGAAATAAAGTTTCTCAGCGCAAACATTTTCACACCTAAACAAACAACTGTACACAAAAGCGCTCTGCGTAAGTTGAAACATTACGCAGGTGTGAACATTCACAACTTCTGAAAAAAAAAGCATTTAAAAAAAATTCCCATCAAATCTCATTTGCATAGAAAGAATTTGAGCTCAGAGATCAAAGATAACGTGAGCACGAGCGGCTGGGGGAGAAAAGAGTCTATGGAAAAAAAAGGGGGGAAAAAAAAGAATGGTCTGCTAGTGTGCAGGTCTTATTAAATGTTCCCGCAGATGGACAGACAGGGCGTTTTCATATTGAGACACGGATACCCTCCTCTTCTCAATTCTCCTGACTCCCACCCACACACTGACATGTGTTTCGCATTCAACGCCGGGATGTGCAAACTAACGGCGAACCTCTCAATGTGACTGGCAGCTCTCCGGTCGCAGAGGAAAACGGAGCCGTGCCTTTTGTTTGTGTGAGCTTTGTTAAGTAATTGTGGCGCATTCACAACAAGAACCAAACAACAGCCTAAAAACAGGATCCAGAGTGTTTTGTCTTCAATTGTGATTGTTTTACTCTTGTTTAAATGTTACATAATTGCTAAAAGACAAATTATGCAACATTTGTCCCAATGAAAAGCAGTGGAGTGCAAATTATAAGATATAAAAATTGTACTATCCGAGTACAGAATATTTGTTTTGAACCTTTTTATTTAAGAGGAATAGCAGTGATGTTTTGTTTTTAAAGGGGAAGATGAAACATAGATAGAAGTAACGTTTTCTTATGCTCCTTTGATTTTAATAGTTTGAATTGAGATGACAGAAAAACATTTAAACGTTTCTTCGAGTCATTTATGGATTGCAATACTGCAATTTTTAAATTATCTTAGAAATTGTTTCACGTCTTCAATAAGTACACTTATTACAAGCATCTTAGAAAAGTTTTTTTTTTTTTTTAACAGTGGTGCCAAAACATGCGACTCTATCTAAAAAGGCATTTTTTAAATACCAAGATCATTTTTGAATATTTTTTAAAATGCAAACATTCTGGGGGTAATTTGTGTCTTACAATTTACATTGCAACCTTGTGACACAAAATCACAAAAAAATTGCCAAATTTCAAAAAGCATATTGCAATAAAAAAAGTCAAACAAATAGTTCTTATACTCCTCTTTTATTCCTTTTATTCAACCTAAAGGTCAAGTTTGTTATTGTAGAACATAAACACATCCTCCGTTTTCTTTTTTTTTTTGACATTTTTTTTGCTTTCATTTGAATAACTAAGTAGCCAAAAACAACAAAGCAACTTTTTACTGAAAAACAGACTCATTCATTAAACTCTGCTAAATACAGCAAAGGTTTTCAAAGAAACTTCTTGTTTTTGTTGCTGAGAATAAACCTTTGTTTGTTGTCTTAAGAATAACATCTGAGACCCTCTGTTGGACCTGCAATAATTTCCTCTCTTCTGCTGTGTTTCATTAAATCGCATTTTAAATGTGTTGCTAACCAGGCGAAAAGAGATCAGTTCATAGTAAACAATAAAAGATATGCCTCTCAGTACTTTGAACTTGGAAACCTTGTCCAATGGTGCAAAAGGTTTGGACAAAACTAATGTAACTATCATCCTTTAAACATGTATCAACAACAAGCTGTGCAAAAAAAAAAAAAAAGGGGTAATTTTTCCTTATATTTGTGCTACTTTTTTCAGTCCTTTCCAGTGATACCAGTCGTTTAATGCTCCCTCTCTAAGCTCTCATTCATCTATGCAAATTGGTTCAGTGTGAAAGTCTCTTATTTCCGTTTTGTGAAATCTTTTTGGGCTTTAAAATATAATAATGTTGACGGTCTGAAAATGTGTCTGTTGGCTGAAATCAGAGTAAGTCATGATGACCAGAAGAGCGTCTAAAGCCACCTTTCTCAAAATGTTTGGAACAGCAGGTTGGAAACAAATCGTAGCTGTGTTTCCATTAACCCTAAAATTGTGCAAACTGAATTCACAAAAATAAATTCTCTTAATGGAAACACGCAAATTTTGCAACTCAAGATAAACAAAATAGATCCAATCGCAAATCTCTAATGGAAACACTTTTTTCCCCGAATGACACTAGTCCTGTGATCAACAGCCGGATGTTACTGCTGGCGAAAACGACAAAGAAGAAAACAGGAAGTAGTAGGAGGACGATGGTTTGTTTTTGCAGACAGTGTGCAGCTGGCTCGACCAGAGCTCTCACGGAATCATAGTTCACGAAAGGTTGTGTGTCATTCCAACGTGGTGAGTTCATATCTCTTCAATAAAACAGCCAAAATGCCGTATACGTAGTCGCTCTCAGATATGAGGTTATTGTTGCCCCAACGTCTGAATAAAACGATTCCTCTGATGTCTGACAGAAGATGAGTTCTAGCGCCATGTCTGAATTATGAACACATCTCATGTAGCTCTTTACATCCATTGCTGCCATGATTTTAACGGCACAAATTGACATTTCAAGTAATTTTAATGATTAAGCTTGTTCACATGTGATTTCTCATATGATGGAATCACCGCAATAGCGAAATTGTGTTTTTTCAACAGGAGCAGAACATACACAAAGATTTGTGCACATATGTTATGGAAACAAAGCCAGTGAGTTTTAGTCTGCATGTTAATAAAACAGACAGCCCAGTGCAGGCCTGATAATTCTTTAGATGATGCAGGTAATTAATTGGTTCACAAAAATGGTCTTGCTCTTACAATTACATTTCCAAAGACAGACGTAAGTAAAAAAGTCGGGGAAAGATGTGGAACAACCATGTCGAGTAGGAAACAGATGAGTGGACTTTCCTACTTCCTCTTGGAATATAACTGTGGTTTAAAAAATACTGCAGTTGTCAAATCTGTGGCTTTTTCCAGAGCTTAAATGTTTTGACAAGTTTCTGTGTTCAGCAGCAAAATTATTTGGTTACATTGTAACTTAAGTCTTTCTGAAGGGTAATCAATAATCAATGAGGGAAAGCGACATTACTTCCCCAAGTGTTTTTGAGACATTTTTAAAGACTGTAAAGTCTTCCAGCAGGCTAACAGCGTTTCCAAATTATCACTCCGCACCAAAATTATCTCCAAGGAAGGTCGTGATGGAGCAGCACACGGTCCTCTGGCAGTGGCTCTCCATCGCAGATGCTGCCTGTAAGTTTAAACATTAATCAGGCAAACTATTGATTTATATATAAAAAACATGTGCTTATGTATGATTAATGTGATTACCTATATGTTATATATTTACACTTGCAGCGATTGTTTGCCTTGAGGCTGAAGTCCAAAACATCATGGCAGTCACACAGGAGGTCAGAGTCTGGAGCGGCTGCCTCAGCCAGACATCCGATCCAAGAGTGACATCAGTGTTGGGTTCGATACTAATATTGAACCTTTCACTCACAAAAACTGCTTTCCTGAAGGATAGGATTTATTTCTGCTTTCTAAGTTTCATGTGGTGTGAATGTGAAGTAGATGGCAGAGCTGTGTCTTATGTTCAAATCCCAACATTGGGTATTTAGAAACCGAGCCTGCATGTTCTCCTTTTGCATGCATCGGTCCTCTCCAGGTACCCCGACTTCCCAAAGCTGCATCACTGTGTCTAGATTGACTCTGTATTTGCATTTTCTAAATCTGTAACAATCTATTTTGAGATTTATCCTCTTAATGACACAGTAAAGGGTGTGTGAATGTTTGAAAAATTAGTTTTAATGTGATTTGACTTTGAGGGGAAAAAAAGGCACTCAATGTATTTTGAACGCGCGAGGTTCTATGTCTCTGCTAGAGTGTATTTAGTGCGTGTGTGTGTGTGTGTGTGCGTGCGCACGCGTGTGTGTGTGTGTGTGTGTGTGTGTGTGTGTGTGTCTATAGCTGTTTGGAGGGTTTGGTCCACATTGCCTAAAGACAAAAAGCAACATTTGCTATTGTTTTATTACAGAAGTTCTGGCTGCAAACAAGGATTTCATCGCGTTCCCATTGGCTTCATCGAGACCTGACCTCTCGCTCGCACTCTGGATGTTTACAGCGGCGTATAAAGCAGCTAGAAAGAAAATTAACACCTCGAACTCCAAAACCATGGACCTGCTTCAGTTTCAGCTGGAGTAGTTTCCCCTGGTGGAAGAGTTATTGTTTCCCTAATTGTTCCTAAGCAATTTGGGAAAAATTGGAGAGGTTTGTCTGTGGATTGTTGCACCGTCTAGAAATATACACAAAAAGTACAACGTGTGATTAGAGAGCATAAGAATAAAATGTTAAACATAAATTACAGAAATGATCTTCTCATAACTATCTCACTTGCCTGTGATAACCGGACGACAAGCTTTTTATAACATCTGTAAAAGATTCCTGCAAATTGTCGAGATGAGATCATCTAAAAATATTATCAAGTGAAAATTATTTGTACAGTAACTTTCAGCAACAAGGAAGTTCAAAATGCTTTACACCATAAAAACATGGTACAGTAAGCAAATATGAAACATGTAGCTAACATTTTGAATGCCATCCCCAAAATCATGAATCAATTTTACATCAGATATGTTGATCAATGTTCCAGTTATTATGAAGCAAAGGCTGTTCTAAACAGGTAGCGTTCTAGCCTTGATTTAAAGGCACTCAATATTTCGGCTGTTTCGCAGTTTTCTGGAAGTTTGTTCCAGATTTGTGCTACATAGAAGCAGAATGTTGTTTCTCAATGTTTCGTTCTGATACTTGAAATGCAGAGCAGAATCAGAACCAGAAGACCGGACAGGTCTGGAAGGTTGATACAACCTCAAATGGTCCATAATGTGTTTTGGTGCCAAGGCGATTTATGAATGATCAAAAGTATTTTAAACTCTTTGATCTGTTCAGTGCTGATGTAGAACTACGCATCATCTGCATAGTAATGGACTCTTATTGCTTGCTAGAACCTGAGCTACTGGGTGAATGTAGTAAACAAGAGGAGTTCAGGGACTGAACTTTGGGGTACACCAGATGTGACTTCTTTTCACTCCAATGAGAAATCATTACTTATTGACATAAAGAAGCCTCTGTTCTTCAGGTAAGATTTGAACTAGATTCAAACCCAAAACAGTTTAGTTCAAATTGAATAAAATATGTATTCGAGCCCAAAATTCCTCATACCCCACCCAGATTGAGAGTGAAAATTCTTTTCATTTAACAAGGAAGTCTGATTTTGAAATTGAACAAGACAGGCATCCCGTAAAATGTAATAAAACCATGAAAAAATCAGCATCAGTTTTAAATGGTTGGTGGAAAAATTGTTATTGACATTGTAGCATCAAACACTTAAAATTGCTGAGCAGCTTTGTGCATTTCCACTGGTATTTTGATTTCAAGTCTGGAAGGCCTTTACTTAGACTATTACACAAGAGTTTGCTCAAGACTCGTTAATGAATCATAAAATCATGTCTCTGTGATTGCTACAAACTTGTATATCAGATTTAAATCAACTGGAATCACTTTCGAGAGACAAAGTTAGCTCTGAAAATGGCAATCTCTTTCGTCCTGCGGGTGTGTGTACATGTCAGCGGGAGGGCGCCGACTTTTTGAACACGTTCAATGGAGACGCGGGGTCAGAGCGAACGGATGAGGAGCAGACACACATGCAAACATAAACACAGACACTTAAAGGAGAGAGTGACATAAAGGTGAGCCAGCATGAGGAAACACATGGCATTAAAGTCACAGACTCACACGGGGAAAGAGGTGTTTTCAAAAAAAAGAGAAAAAAAAACATGCAGTCTGAGACGAGAAGAGATCGAAGAAAAGGGTGGAGGAAGGAGACAGAAGTGGGGAGGAGGTGGTCAGGCGATGAGTGGGTGGGAATGACGGTGGGGGTCTCTCTCTCTCTCTCTCTGTCTAGTTTACCCAGCTGGAAAACAGCGAGACCCATACAAGCCCCCAAAGTCACCCACTGTACCCTACCCTCTCGGTTTCCCAATTTCCTGTCTTCGTAAGAATGATGTCACAAGCCCAGCTGAGGATGTCACGTCCACACACCCCTTCTGCCCCTCTGTTTGCCCCCCACCCCCCCTCTCCTTAACTCCCCCGTCTTAGCACAGCTTCAGTTGCTAGCAGCCCCGCTGAGGCTTGGACACTCTATCAAGCACGTACCAACAAATGCAGTCGTGACGGTTCTTATGCAGGAAACAGTTTGATTTTATGATTTTTTTTTCCGACTTGGGTTGAATATGTTAAAAGATAATTGAGTTTAGAGAAACTCTGCCATCTTGCTTGGTCCGTTATCTAAATGTACGCTGCTGGGAGACAAAATAAACATTTTTTGCACTGTCACGACGATACTTCTTTTTTTTTCTGATAATTAAAATAATTAGCTGCAAATCTATATACATATCATTCCTTCATTCTTAATTTATTTGTTTCCTCTTTGCAAGGGCGTAGGTTCGGTCTAAGTTTTGGTGGGGACCTTGACCTCCCCCCCCCGGCAGCACAGTGAAATGCCCA
>NW_015112617.1:21461-38872 GCF_001443285.1 Poecilia latipinna | reverse complement strand
GGACTTTTTCATATCCCGTGAATATTGGTCGGGACATGTCCCTACCGTCCCTACCCAAACCTACGCCCATGCCTCTTTGTCTGTAGGTTGTTAAATTTCTTGTTTAAAGCCAATTCTGATAAAAACATAAAAAGGAACTTACTTGCTGTATTGTTAACGTTTAAATGACAAACTTTTCTTGCTTCCGATTTTGAGTTACTAACAGATGTACAGTCATTTAAACTTAAAAGTTGGCCACCATGAAAAGTCTCTTAAACTAGACCAGTGGTCGTTCAACTGGTTCTGGTCAAGATGCCAAACAAAACACGAAAACTCCTCTATGTTTTAATTTCTGCAAATAAACATCAGTACTCGCAAACATCTAAAAAAATGAAGGACAATGAGCCTTTAGGACTAAACTCATATTTTGGCCACATTCTAGAACTGCTGGTCTAGAATGTTTTGAATGCTGCTGAAAAAATTTAAAATACTCCCTACGGTGACTTTATTTGAATTTGATCTAGTTCACATTCTGTGGTTTTATTGTTTTCAGAAGTGATGTTTAGTTCCTCGTTGTTACTTTGTACATTGCTGTGTTTCATATAGCTCTCATTGAATGTGGCAACAAAATGAGTGTTTCAGCTGCACTTTACTAACCGATCGAAGCTGTGTAGCTACGATGAAAAGCAGGTGAGATTACAGAGACAGAAAAGGAGCAATAGCAGACAACACAATCACTTTTTCAGTTTGACTGTTATTGTGCAAGACGAAAAATAATGACTATAGCTGCTTTTCTGTTAACCATAAAATTTTGCAAATTGAAAGTCATGTTTTTCAATGAAAAGTTTTTGACCTAGGACAAGGTGTTTTTTTTGGCTATCAAAATAGATGCATTTTGTAAAACTGCAGTGGAAACACTTTGCAGCAGATGAGTCATGTAATCATCAACCAGATATTACTACTGGCAGAAATGACAAAGATGACAACAGGAAGTGGTAGGAGGATTATTTATTTATTTATTTATTGGATAATGTTTGGTCAGCCTGGAGCTGGCTTTGCCAGACCTCCAACAATATCGAAAACTTCATAAGAAGTTGTGTCATTTGAACATGTTGAATTCATAGCTCTTCTATAAAATCGTTGACTACAATTTAAAGCAGCTTGTTCCAATGCCTGAATAATAATTTGACACCTCCTCTGATGTGCTGATGGATGATGAGCAGCATGGCTGAATTATGAATATATCTCATGTAACTGTTTACATCTGTCGCTGTCATGATTTTCAGTGACTTGCTGCATGGACAAGCTTATTCACATATGATTTTAATTTAATTTCTTATTTAATAGAAGCACCACAGTTGCAAAAATGTGTTTTTTCAACATTAGCAGAATATAGACAAAGATTTGTACATGTTTGTAATAGAAATGCAGCTACCATTACATGAAAGTTTTACCATTTGTTTTAGCTTTCTCACCTTTTCTCAACTAGCAAAGCAATACCAAAAATCTAAACCTTTGATACTCTAATCCTGAAAACTGTTTCATCCGTTTCAAACATTTATTATCGGATTTAGGAATGTCATTACACATAGCTTTTAATGGTTACAACATCCACTGACGGATAGCCTCCAGATCCTGGTGCCTTGCTGCCGTCCGCAACGGATGGAAACGACTGATCTCCAATCAGAAGTTTGCATTTGGCACGAAGAATTTCTCCTGTGTGAAAGAGGCTTTTATTGACACATAATTATAAAACAAGAGGGAGTAATATCAAGTTTTAAATTGAATGACAGGATTTTAAAACAAAAGAAAATATGTCTTATATGAAAAATATATTTAAATAAAAAAATGGAAGTAACTGTGAGAAAAAAGGCATCAGAGTGCACTTTATTCTCTCATGGGTTACAGTAGATTATCTGGAACCCAGTCATGTAGAGCCTTTGGTTTATATCCTCTGCTCCTCAAAAGGCATAAATATTATAACACAGTTGATAAATGTCCGATCACAACAGGTGGAGAACAAGCGAACCTGGTGGATGAGTAAATCTTCTCTTACAAATACTTTTTGCCTCATGGGCTATTCATAAAAATAAAAAAAAAATGTACTTAAGTATTATATTTTTGAGCTGGATTCAGTCCTGTCTAAAAAAGCAGCACCTCTACAAGAAGGAAGTAAGTGACAGATTTATGACTCGAAATGACCATAAAATCTGTTCTTTTGGGCCACCTCAGACTAATGAAATGCTAGTGACTGAGTCAGAAGGAGGAAAGCATGTGTCGCATTTGAAGTGTTTGCTGTAACTTGAAATGGATATTTAGCGTAATTTCCATGTTGTGTTTCCGACCCGATGTCCGCAGTCAGAAGGGAGAGTTATTGGAGTTGACAGTTCTTAAAACTCATTACTGTTGGGTGGCGGTGAACAGCACACACACACACACTGCCGCTTCCTCTGGGCTGATGTTTGACCCGTAGACGTCTGTATGCTAGACACGTTCTAAAATAAAATTCTGAAAAGTGGTTCTGGGCAAACCCAAGTTTGTGAAAAGGTACACTAGTCTTGACAGGCAAAACGCAAATAGGCCAAATTCTTACAACGCAGAAAACCGCATTGCTGCAAAAGCAAAAGAATCTTTTGAAAATATTTTATGATCACAAAAATGGAAATACTTAAAATATAGTCATAAAACCGAATGGGTTTTGACAGTTTGCTGCCCAGAAATTACCACCAGAAAATACAATGTGAAGACATTAAAAACAATTGAAATTTCATCAACAAGAGTAGTGCAACAAAGCAGTGATTCTGAAACAATGCATTAAAGGCACATGCTAAGGTGGTTTAGCGCTTATTTATTTAAACCTCATAGAGAGGAAATCTTTGCTATGATTTGTGGTTTCATTGTTTTCCTGTTCTTATGTGGCTTTCCTCTGTTCGTCCCAAAAACGTGTATGTTCAATCAATTGATTCTGAATCTAACCAGTAATGTGTCTTCCATGTACTCCTTCAGTTCGGTGATGGACTGGGAGCCATTTCAAGGATTTTTTGATTGGCAATCCAGGTCACAAAATCCTCCTAAATGTAGCCACAATTTTGTGTAAATTGCCAAGATAATTGCAATTGTGACATTAAAATAATTTCTGGCTCAAATATATATGTTCAGTCAATCAAAATTCAGTGTTGTTGGTAAAATAAAACACATCTTCCAACCCTACATTATAGTACTATTTGTTGTTAATGAAAACTAGAGATGCCTTATCATTGCTGCCATGTATAAGCTTGAGACACCATAACTCTGAAATGCAGTAACATATCAGCCTACATTTCATTAGTACAGCACGGTCTATTAATTCACACTTTCCTCGTATAACAATAAAGTTCTGCATACGACAGCATTTTTCCAGGTAATATAACTGAATACCTTGTGGGTAACACTTTATTTGAAGGGGGTGAATAAGACTGACATGACACTGTCATAAACACCTGTCATGAACATGAATAAGCCTTCATGAATATTTATGACTGTTGTCATAAAGTGTCATTCGGTAAATTATGACACTTTTAATACAAAGTTGACATTATTCAAAATGTCTTTGTTATGACAACTTGACATTAACCAAGAAATCATTACTGATATAAATTTGTTATAAAAGTATTACTGATTGCACTTTAAAAATTATGTAACTTTATGTTATTAAAGGTAAAGTTTAAACAGTAACGATTTCTTGGTTAATGTCAAGTTGTCATAACAAAGACATTTTGAATGTCAACTTTGTATTAAAAGTGTCATAATTTACCGAATGACGCTTTATGACAACAGTCATAAATATTCATGAAAGCTTATTCATGTTCATGACATAAACATGTCATGAACATGTGTTTCATAAACACTTTCATGTTTATGAAAGTGTCATGACAGTCTTCTTCACCCCCTTCAAATAAAGTGTTATCGAATTGGGTATTTTAAAACTGTGAAAATTACTATAAAGAGGGGAAATCAATTAGATTTAGGCAATTGACAAAAGAATGTTACATTAATGCTTCAACAAGCTAAATAAATGAAAAGGCTTCAATAAATATGAATTGTTTCAGTAAATACAGGTTTAAATTGTATAAGATGGTACAAAAATTGATTTACGTAGCATTTTAACCTAATTTGTTTATGATGACAGCTTCTTGGTTCTCAGTTGATTCAAATAATGTTTAAAAGGAAATGATGCTAATCAGATGTAGATGGCAAGGTACTTCCTGTATGAAGTTAGTAAGCTACAGCCGCATTAATTAATAAAGGGTACAGAAGGCGAGGGAGTGAAAGTGAGTGGATTGGAACACAACAGACTTGTAAAATGTGAAGCAACATTCATTCTGATTGAAGATGTTTCTTCAAAAAATTCCTCTTGTTTCAGAAAAAACAAACAAACTTTTGTTTTGGGTGTCTATGACTTTTACTACTGGTTCATTCTCCAGCTCATTGTCAGTAAAATACTGCAATGCACTTTTACGCACTTGTTGTGTGTCTCTGTGTGTGTGCGCATGCATGCGTGTGTGTGTGTGCATCAATTATTGACATTGCAGGCACATAAATCCTTTAGGTGAGTCAATGTGTTGTCTTTTTTTGGGGGACAACGCATAAATCCTTATATGTAAATCATTATTGCTTTTTACGTTTGTTTGTTTTATGTTTTTGGGATGAAAGCTAAGGTTAAAATGTTGTTTGGATAAGTTAAGTGATGGTTTCTGAGCCAATTTCCAGAAGCAAATTGGCTCAGTTTTGCCTTCTAAAGTGATAGAAGACCGACTTTGTGTGTGTGTGTGAGTGTATGTGGTCTGTTCTGTTTGATAAATTGTAAGGACCATTTTTTTAAACAGATATTATGGGGACTTACTGCTATTTTAGTCTTTAGGTTTAGGACTAAAGTGTGACTTAAGCTTAAGTTAAGTTTAGGGTAAAGGTCAGGCTTAGGCTGTAGAATGAATAAAATGAAATTAATTGAAGCCAATGCAAAGTCCTTGTGAAGATAGAAAGACAGACTGTGTGTGTTTATGTTCTTGTTTAGCTGTCCTATTTAGGATCATCTCTGGCACATTTACCAAGCGTTTGGAGACCGATGGGTGTAAAGGGACAAAAGCCCTGTTGTAACATGGTGAACCCCCTTTCCTTGTGTTAGAAGTTAGAGGTAAGATGTGGATTTAGTTACGTTTAGGAATATACTAGTAATGGTTAGGGTTAGGGGAAATCTCTGGTTTAGGCATAAATGCAGTTAGTAAAATGAATGGAGGTCAATACAAAGTCTTAATATGGATAGAAATATAAAACGTCAGTGTGTGTGTTTGTGAGTGTGTGTTTCTGCTCTTCGGAGAGACAGAGGGAGATAGTGCATGACCCCCACCCACACATAAGCACACACACTACGTTACGTGCAGGCCGACACAGGACCCCCCCTGCAGAAACCCAAAACCATAATCTTCCTCTGCGCTGCCCTGAACCCACCCTGTCCCCTGCTGGCCACTGTCCTTATCCAAATACACAACACACGGACTTTACTTGAGTTATCACACAAACACACCAACTCACACACACACTGCAAAAACACTCCCTTGACTTTAATATGGGATTGAGTTTCAGCAATGCGTTTTGTGTGGGTGTGACATGGAACCAAATACACATAATGCTTCGTGCACTGGTCCCTCTGAAAACACTCACATCCTTTCACTTTCTTTGAAGGATGAGGAAATGCTCATGCTAACAAATAAACAGAACCTCCATCCCAAAACACCAACTGCATGTGCAGGCTTTTCCAAGAGCTTCGCCCATGTCTTCAGCGACCTGATGCATCAAGCGGCTCCACCTCCCATCCTATCCTCTCTTTCTCTCCCCCCAGCTTCGGCCCTACCTGATTGTCTGCTTGTTTTCCCTGGCGGCTCCCGGCTTCCGTTCCCAGGCTGGGAGCTGGGAGGTGGAAGCACAGCCTGCGACACATACTTTCCACCCCTGAAGGTCGAGGACCAGCGGTGGTTCCTTCTGTCCATTGGCCCTACAGGAAGTACCTCAGTCCCTTGCTGCCCAACCAAACTGAAAGGCTCCTCTGGCTCCAACATAGAAGGAGGGATAAGCTGGAGAGGTATCAATCATCTTTCGCCTCATCAAACTCAACATTTACACTTGCACATTAAAATGGCTGCAAACAATTGCACGATTATACAACCTTATATCTTTGAAAAGCAGAAGTAGAGCCTGCTGTCTAACCAACAAGAATGTAGAAAGTGGTTTCTGGATGGTAAGTCAACAACAAAACATTTGTCTTATCCAGCAGCCATTGTACAGTACATACAGTGGTAAATTCAGCCGAACAAACATTAATTGAACTTAATTGTTGAGAGGTGATGGGCTGAGCTTCGCTGTGGTTCTTAGGTGAGGAACAGCGCCTGCTGATTTGTGAACAGCGCCTGCTGATTTGTGATGTTTCATTCTGGAGGTTTTTGAAACGGTTCATTTTCCAGACACCATTCAACATTAACCTATTGCCAAAAGCTCTCTGGGTGGTTGTTTTTTAGAGGCAGTAGAGTCCCAAATGGAAGTACAAAAACAGAAAAAATGTGAATTTTGAATAATACATCCCCTCTATGTCTTTTATGTAGAAGAGATAAGGCAAGTTTCTCCGAGTGTTACCAGATAAGCACTCAGTCAGGAAGATATTCAAGAAGTGATCAACACTTTTAAACTCTAAATGCTGAACATAGCTGAATAACCAGTAGAGGCCAACCAGTCTTGCACCATTAGATCAATTTTAGATGTCTTTTTTAAGAGTCATTTCTGCTTTTGATCATATCTATTTCATGATTAGTACATCTGTTCAGGGCAGGATAATCCAGATCATCTGTATCATATTTGTGAAAAAACAAAAGCAGAGCGTTTGCAAAGCTTTTTGTGGACTTGGAACCACTTCAGTTAAAAACAAAAACAACATAAACAACAATAAAAATGGCAATACATGCAGCAGCCAAACATGGACCGAGTTATTCTACAGTATCTCCAAGTTCTTTAAATGATGGAGATTCGGGAAGACTTTACTTGTAAAATAAGAAAATAGTACTGTCATCTTGTTCTCTTGATCACAATACTTTACATTGTTGCGTCTCTTGAGCTGGTTGTGTCAACACATCCCTACTGATGAGTATTCACCTTTCAGATATCAATACAGGCAGTAAAAACATGTGACACATCATGAAACTATGCTATCCCATAAACAGACAAGTTTACTTCCAACATAAATATGACCTAAAACTGTGGTATCTGTTATTTTTAATGATTAGCTGAAACCCCCCCGAAGAACTAACATCTTGGTGACTGGAAAATATAAACTTTGTTACCTTGCGCTACAAACCCATCTTTGGATTGAATTACAAATGGATAGTTTGTATCCTGTTGAGCCCAGATATAGATAATCTTCTTATAAAAACCAGCAGAAGTGATGTGTTGGTTCTGTAACATTAAGAAATTTTTGTTTAAGTATTTACCTACTTATATGTGGCTTTCATTACTTTGTTCTGTACTGTAATTACTATTTAAAAAACAAAACAGTTTGTTTACATCCTTAATTGAAGAAAATTAATGTATGTTACTTTGCAAAAAGGTTTATTGGCATGTAAAAAATGCAAATTGAATCACATTACTAGGGAGCCAATTAAAAATTCAAAGTTGTCTGTTGTATGAAGACATTACTCTGATTCTAAAAAAGTAGAAAGGGCAGAGAAAATAAAGAGCACACAAAGAAATGATAAATTAAAAAAAGATTGCTCAAAGCCTCTTAAAATTTATCTTAAGAGATTCTTAAAATAAAGACGTAGAATGGCCCAGTACTGTCATAGCACTAGATGTTCACAGTGACCTGATTAATCATAGATAAAGTGCAGCTGTCCTGGTAAGATAGTCTCTAGTGAATATTTTATTTGGTGTATATAAACTTCAGGTTTCAACTGTATACATTAAGTCATGACACAGTTAAGACATTTAATGATATTTGGGAAAAAAATATGGAACAAAGGTGAAATCTCTAAAACTGGACACGTTCTCTACAAGTGACAACAATCTTCTGTATTTTCCAAATATCTGGCCTCAAGAGTAGGGATGGGAAACAAAAGCCTTTTCTCAAAGAAAGAAAGCATGCAGGCCTGGCAAAAATCTCCTCAAACCTGATAAAAGACTGGGTTATAGTGTAAATTGAATCAAATTTGAACTTTTGACCAAAATACCATGGGGACAGTTTGGGACAAAAACAATGCCACATCTTGAAAAGCTCTCCAAACCCATTATGAGATATGGTGGTGGAAGGATCATGCTGTGGTCTATTGCGCTCCCTTCAGATTGAACGATTTTTTCCCCCAAATGTGATTGACATCAGGGACAGATCTAAATACTATTCAACTTTGACACTACGCCTTTGGATATTTGCTAGAAAGCTAAATATAAAGGGATTATATATATTTTTTAGCATAACCGTGAGTTATGCTAAAACTCACTGTTTTAACATAACTCACTAAACAAAAAAAAATTTGTTTAATGAACAAAAACATATTTCTTTCATTAGGTTTTGGGAATGGCCTAGTGAGAGTTATTGGCTAATGCACCGGTTTTCAAATTTTGTTCTTTCCCTCTTTCAGATTTGTTTGTTAATTAGTTGAATTATACAGGTTATGAATCACAAACTTATCATACAAACTCCAATGCTCCTAAGAACGGTTCTAAACAGCATCACGGAGGAGTATTGTTGCTATTTTATATATATATATATATATATATATATAGCATTTTTATAACAACTGGAGGTAAGGTAGACCAAATGCCTGAAAAACAGGCATTTGGAGGTTTTATTTGAAACATAATGAACATGGAGACAGAAAAGAAAGAGAAAGGGAGAATGACTGGTGGGGGAAACAGTTGAAAGGAAAAGAAGGAGGTAGGAGTAGAGGAGAGAAAGAAGCTTAGAGCGAATATACGTGAACACCTGGGAAGTCTGCTCCTACAACTGCAGAAAGAGAGAAGAACATGAGAAACCACAGCAAAAACCAATACATGCATACCTAATGCAATTATAACATTACTGAAAAATAAACCATACAAGTTAACACAAAATGTATTTAGAGGCAACTGCAGCCCAATGCGGACTGTATTTGAAAATCACCTGAACACCTGTGTGTGTATAAGGTTTTGCTATTCAGTGATATTCTAATGTATTGAGATGCACTTGTGCGTCTGGTTGGGTAAGTACCTCTTATGCATCCTCTAAAGGGGCACCTGCATTTCTCTGCTACAAGCGTTCCCTGAGGAACTTCCTGCACTTACAGAAACGCATTTTAAAGCCAACACAACCGTCATGAATAAAACACCAGACACTCTTTGTGTTGTAATACTGTAGTTACATGAGCCAAAAAAACAATGTCTTGACTCTATCGCACCTCACTCTCTACAACTGACAACACTTACGCAGCCACCAGTCACTGAAACTTGCAACTAATTTATGAAGACGTAAATATTTCCTCCCATTTGTTTGCTTCTGAGTTTTTTTTATTATTATTTTTATGCTGCAGCTCGTTCTTCTTCTACCCTCAGGGAAATGCTGTTCTGTCACTGCAGAGTATTTTGAAGAAGCCAGAAGGGAAGGTGATCCCGAACATTGGGCACGAGGCACTTATAGACGAGCTTAAATGAGTTCTGTTTTATACGAGAGCAAGAGTAATCCGCCTGGATCGCGTAATGGTAATTTGGTACCCATCTCCTCGTTCAGCGAGCTTTTATGTCGGCTCAGTAAACATCTGCACAGAGTCTGAACTCCACGTCGAGCCACTAAAACTCAAAACCAGCTGTAGGGGCCATTAAAAAGACAAGCAGGGTTGTGTTGTTAGATGTTAGAAGCTCTCTGCTTGCTTGAGGAAAGCACATTTCTCCAAAATAAAACCAGCTACCTCACCTCCATTTTTTGTTTGTTATTTTTGTGTGTGAAGTTCACAGGAAATGCAAACTGAGAGGGTTTTTTTTCTTTCTGTAAATCATATGTCCTTTAGCAAATCTCATCCAAGAAAAAAAAAAAAAAACCTTCATTTTTCATTTTGCCGTTAAATTAAGACAAATTACAAAACTGAACCTCGCATTAGCAGTAATCTTTGTTATGATGTGGCTGTTGCGATCTGATAAACAGTTCTTACGGTTAGCCAGATAACATACCACTCATCACATGACACGGCCATGCTGATGGAAGAGATCAGCACTTCTCATGCTTCCGCTTCAGAAAAAAGTGATACCAAGCGTGCCCAAATGTCAGTATCATCTGTGGGCTGGCTGATAGTAGCAGATATGGTAAGCCATGACATCAGGATAAGATTTGTTTTTCCACCAAGAGCTTCTGTATCTGTCAGGGCAGCATATGTACACCATCTATACATGTATAAATATATATTTTCCATCAAAGTGAATGAGATATTTTACAGTTGTAGGCAAAAAAGTGGAAAAGCATCGTCTTACACGCAATTTTTCCACTACTGAAGCAATACTAAACTTCCATGAACAAATGAAAACCAACAAAATGATGAATAGAAAAGTCACAAGTTCGGTCATCAGCAGTGTTAAAGTCTGTTATTCTAAAATAATATCCACCTTAATGTGAAGAAGTTCTTTAGACTTTGAGGTTTTTTGTTGTTGTTTTATTTTAACAAGCTCCTCCTACTAAGAAAAGGAGGAAAACCCTAAAAATATTTTCATGATTATGGGTCATCTTCCCCTTTTTTTTTTGGGGGGGGGGGGTAATAAATCATAGTTCTGTTTTACACTCCTCAATGTTACAGTTCAATCAATGAGCTTTATTTGTTCCCTTGCTGAAATCAGACATAAAAAGAAATCTGTTTCCTTTCAAGTGGGATTACTTCTAAATTACTAAAATTAAAATGCAGCTTGTCTTGTGTTGGAGTATATTATAAAGTATAAATGTAACATTTATTCCACACATGCATACATTTTTAAAAAAGTTTCTTTGAAGCAACTTAAAAAAACAAAAAAAAAACTTACTGTTTTTATAAACAACAACCGAGACTGAACTGTTTTACTGATAATCAAATGGTGCACAGAGTTTGTAATTTTGATCTAAATTTCAAGTGCTTTTAATAGTGACCCCAAGCAGTTATTTATAGTCATTCAGAGCCAAACTAAACTCCTATTGCTCATCATTTTACTGCTCTATGAATGCTGCAATCTGTCTGTATGTTTAGCTCAGTGAAAACTGTTTTCAATCAGTTAAAAATGTCCAGTAAGAGCGTAACGCATGCTTTTACATTCTGATCTGGATCTCGAGGCCATCTCACTGTACGCTACCTTCCACCCTGACCTCCAGCCCTCCAACCTCACCATGACCCATTTTTGCCTTGAGCTAAACATCCTGCATGTTCTCAGCAGCACACAAAGAAAGACACGCTAAAATTACATAAGTGATGTCTAACAAACAAATTTCTTAATCTATAAACCGAATAGAAGCCAATATATAATTGTCTGGGCTTTCCCATGTTGTTTATAGTTGTAGCATGGTGCGTATTCATGCTGCCGATATGCATTTCATAAAAAAAAAATTAAAAAAAACCTTTCAGTTTCATCACACCTGCAGTTTATAGACAAGTGTGTTCTGTATATGTAAAGTTCCTGCTTTAGATTCAAAGTTATTGGATGCGGCTTTTTGTGCGGTGGGCTCAATAGTCCAGAAGTTGTGGTATATTCTACTGAATGTTTTCAGTCTTTGTGAGAAACTCAAAACAGGTAACAAATAACACAGCTATCATGATAAATAAGGAAGATTATTTTTTGTTGCTTTACCACATTTCTGTTTAAATAAAAGTAATTAAGTCATGTTGAATTTAGATGCAAACTTTAGACTTTATGTTATGGTTAATTCTGAAATTTTAATCAGAAGTTGTGTCTGCAGCATATTACTGTTTTTATAAAACTTGGCTATTTTATGAATTATTTTTGTCATAGTTTATTTATTATTAGTTTTTCCCTCTAGTGGTTATTTGTGATTCTTTTTGTGATTAGGCTTTTGTTACATCAGGTGTTTGTCTATTCGTTATCACCATCATTAAAACAATTAAACACTTCTGTTTTTTTGTTTTTTTTTTTACAGGTTTTCACTTTATCCTTATTCAGCCCATTTATTCTTGGTCATTTTTTGTCCTTTTTTTAATTTATGTGATATAAAGTGTTATTTTTTGTCACTTTCTCTATATGTGATTATTGCTCTATCAATAAGGACCGATCAGTTATGCAGTGGTAATGTTTCCTACAGGCTATTATCTACTTACCTGTGTTTTATCTGGTGGTTCATGATGTCATTTGTCACGTTAGAAGCTGGTTCACTGGTTATTTTGGTCTCTAGAGCGTCCACTGTTAATGGCTCATGGTCATTTGCTAAATACATGACATCCAATGACTAAATTAATAAATAAAATCTTGAGTTAAAGAGGCATTTGTTACAATTTGGATGACAAAACGTTTCCGTATGCAAAGTAAGACTCAACGGATAAAAAAAAAGGCCCATTCTAAGCTCACGTGTCTCTCACTTACATTTGTGAGGGTAATAATCCTGATTAAATTACATGGTGGATTCTTTTGTTAGGCATTCAGAGTTAAGACAGTGTCCTCTGTGTACCCTCTGAAGAGAGCAGGAAGCTGCCAGCCTTTCTGAGATTAGGCCTGTTTCCTCTCACCGCGGTGCACTCACAGCGACCTCGCGACCCCGCGACCCTGCTGCCTTCCTCCGGGTACGCATGGCATACACACCGTGAGCAGCGGCCGAGCGTGCCAGCTGGCACACGGCGAGCGCACAAAACCCCACTTAATTACTCCTCAGATAAATGACACTCGGGTTCAAGACGAAAAGAATGCGGTTCTTCCTGGCACGGGAGGGTGAACGCTAAGACCAATCAGCAAACGCAACGCGGTCACGTATGCCGGTATTGTGTCTGCGCGCGGCCACGCTGCAGGACGCTCCCCCCGCGTTTCTCCACTTCCCACACTAACAATCTGTGGCAGTAATTTTTCCCTTCTTACTGCATTTTACGAGGCATAATGTGAAGCACCTGTAGCAGCAAGAGGGGCCAAACGAGGCCTGGGGGGGTGAGGGGGGGATGACTCTGACCCGGCTTCAGCTTCAGCTCCAGCCAGGAAGGACACACACTCCTTTTTTAAAAGAAAGGTTTCACAAAATAGCCTGGCTATATGATTGACATTTCTGTTGGTTAATTCACTACTTTGGTCAATCTCTTAATAACTGCAGGCTTGATTATTTCTGATGTCTTGCAGGCTCACACTCTGCCCTGAATACATAAAAATGGATGAGGAACTCTCCCTGCTAAGTCAATACTCTGTCAAAGTCATTTCGCTGCAGTTACAGCTGCGGGTCTTTTGGGGAAATGCAACTTAAAGCTGCAACTTTTACAAAACTATGCTTTTTTCCCCCCAATATTTGTTAAAACTGTCTCCATATTGTGACTGTATAGTGTGAGAGATAATCTGTGGGGGAAAAAAAAGAAGCGATTGGTTGATTTTGACTGCTCCCAATCAAAAACACCCAATCAGAGCCAGGAGGAGGGTCTTAGTGCTGTCAGTCAGACTTGTGTACTAAAGAGTTAATGGTGGAGAAACAGTCTACCCCCTATCATCGGTAGCTATGCTAATTAGCATTAGTATTCGTGTCAGACAATGTTGTGGTGAACTTGCTGTAGTGTAGCAGAGAGAAAAGCTGAGCAGTGCATACACTAGCTTTTGTCTCAGATTATTTGCCTTGTAATGTTTTAATAAATATGTTTAAAAAAAAACATATTTCTGAAATAAAAGTTACGTTCTGCAGCTCTAAGAGAATTCATTTTTTTGCTAAATTAGCTCAAAATGTGACATATGAATAGGGAGCAAGTCTTGTCCCATATGCCCAGTTGGATTTAGGTCTAGACTTTGACTGGGCCATCCTAACACAGGAACAGAGTCACATTCAAAGAGCTTGAATATGCTTTTAGGTGGGACTTGTCAGAATAAAAGGTGCCTTTTGAAAACAACAACCTTTAAACAGCTATTAAACATAGCTTTTGTGATGAAGCCTACATTTCGGTATTGAAAAACTGATCTAATATTCTAGTATTAAATGTCATGTTTCTATTAACTTTCAGAGGAAAATCATCACAATTAACAGAAATAAATTCTTAAAAACAGCAGTCTGTATGATATATACTTACATATAATATATATACACGTGTGTGTGCGTGTAGGTGTGTGTGAGTGTCTGCATGTGTGTTTGTTTCAAACGTATTCTAGTTTATTGAACATGGCTGTACATGTTTGCAACTGTGACTGCCTACTGGGGAGATAAAAACGAGAAGAACTGATGAAATGCGTCAACTTCCTCTAACGTGATGCAGACTTGAGCAACGGAGGCAACACACTGAAAGGAACCCATGTGTCACGGACTTTATCTTCATCTCCCACCCGACCTGGTATCTGACCAAAGTGCAGGATATTGCACCTGACAGAGACGAGTGGGTGCCTGGTGTCAGAATAACTACACAGAGGTCCCGTTCTGTTTTCCACCAAAGTTCATAAAACTTGCTGTTAAAGCGAGATGAGATGCCTTTCATCTGACTCTGTGGGCCACCGAGGCTCAGCTTGCTCTAAAGACAGCAGCTTATTAGTCAGACTGAAGAACTACAACCTGCACTTCTGTGATGTTTCAGTTCAGCTGCTTTCTATTACCTCGGGGTGTTAGAGGGGGAGTGACATGCGGACTTTCGAGTTTGTAACTCGACTAACTTTCGATGCAAACACTGCGATGCTAATGACGGCTTGTTGATCTGATTTTGAGTCACCCATGAACCACCTCAGAGGAAACATGCATGTTTGTGTGCATGTTTCTCAGTTACCAAACCCTTAACCCGGTCGCTGCGGCAATATTTTCTGCCTTTAAAAAAAAAAAAAAAAAAAAAAAATAATGGTTCCATTATTTTTGTTCAGCCAAGTAATGGGTTCAAGCATGTGGTTTCTCTTACGTGTCACATTTAATGACCAGTTTGGAGTCAGGAGCAAAGAGAGCGCAAACTGCTATTTAACTTAGCTAATTAGCGCAATGTCAATTGACTTAACTGTGGCGAGGGTATAATTGTCTTACGACTGTTCCCACCGCACCCGCACCGCAAACGATGGAGCAAACAGGCACTCAAGCACGGCTCCTGCTTTGACTATCCTGCAGAGGTTCTCGCAAGCGCCGTGTGCAATTTTCTTCTGAATCAGTCGCCACTGTAGTTCCATATTTAAGTCAAATTTCATCTTTAAAACAGAGAAAAAAGAGCCGCCACGTTCCACCGTTTTGCCACTGGGTAAAAGTCAGCCAGTTAAAAATATCTGACAACATGAGCATTTTAGCCACAAATGTCACCGAGACATATAAAAATAGTGAAAGAAAAGGTCAGAGGCTGTTTAAAAGCTCAGCAAACACAAAATATGACTGACTGACAGAATTAGAAGACTTTCTAAAAACTGACCTGGAGACAAGTCAGAGTCACACAGAGGAGACAATATCTTAGATGATTTTGGTGGATTTTTCAACACAATACTGTTGAAATATCACAAATAATGTCACAGTTACATTACCAGATGTTGAAAAAAATAAAAAAAAATAAAAATTATGGAGAAAAGATAATTCTGTAATTAGATAAGAAATATTGAGAATAAAATAGAGATAGTATGTTGAAGAAGGCAGAATGCTTAAACTGCTACATTTGATTAAAATCACTTAAAATAAAATAAAAGTGTTTGTTTACAGAAAGTCCAGAGGGAAATAACTTCTTTATTAAATCTTATTTGAACTATAAAGTTTCAAGGTCATTTACATGAGGTGTGGCTGTCACAAATCTGTGTGCCATTGTCCTTAATTTTAGCATTTATGTACTCTGAGTTTGTTTTTTTTTTCATGTAAAGTTTTCAGCATTTCGGCTGAACTTAAGATTAAGTTCGCCTTTAATCTTAAAATGCCTGAGCATCGATAGAAAATTAAATAAATAAAGAAATCTCTCCTCAGTTCTCTGGTATTTTCAGTGTCTGTGCTCTCAATAAATGTCTGACTGAGGAAACAGGTTCTCCAGTTGCAGTTGTGCAGTTGGCAAACAATGTTTTACATTAACAGCATTGGTGTAAACAACCACAGTGGTGATTTTCTAAATGGTGGATGCAAAGTGTGCACACAGCTCTGAAAACTGTGGGTTTGAAACGCCAAAAAAACCCAGCAGTGGTTTTTCAGTCAGTGCATGCTTCTCTCACAATTACATGTTCTTGTTGTAGCTGCTTACTCAAAATATTGTAGGTTTATTTACCTTCTTGTGTGGACATCTTGATTCTTTTTAACAAAAATAAAGCTATTAAAAATAATTTAGCAGAAAAAAAGACTCTCAGAGTCTTTTTCAACACTCAAACTCTATGCTAAAGATTAGATTTTTTTTGTATTATACCCAGACTAACGTTCAACTTTGCTAGAATGGGAAGTAGATATTTTAGTTCTCTCTTGTCTGAACAGCCTCTGTAATTTTAAGACAAGGCTTCAAATGTAAGTCTGCAGTTAGATTAGTCTGGGTTATAATGAGTCGTCAATGCCACTATAGCCTGGTGGAAAACTTAATGCTGCGTTCCAGTTACCTGGGAAATTGGAACGAGGACTTTGAGATCAGACCCGAGGTATCCGCGTTCTGATAAATTCCAACATGGCGACGCCCGTAAGAACTGGTTGCAGTACCTCTTACAAACATCACTGTAAGCTTTTCTTTTCATAAGCAAACAGCAGTTTTAATTGGTTCAGTTTGAAGTTGCAGGTGTAACACTGATTTTACATGAACTCTTGCTCTTGTGTCTTGTAGGATGAACAAGTTTCCTCCAGCTTTTCCCACTGCTGATGCGAGGAGCGGCCATGTTGAAATGCAAAGTCCACCATGCAAGTTGTGACTGGAGGCTTTTCGGCGTTGCTCCCAGTTCCCCAGGGAGAAATCCGACTTTGGAGAAGTTCCAGCTGATTTTTTTTCAACTATGATGTCGGAATTTCCCAGTTCCGACTACAACTGGAACGCAGCACTGATAACCACCTTTCCTCTCTAGTTTCTCCTGCTACTCTCCATTCATCATTATTGGCATCTTTGTGTTCTTGTTTTTCTGTCCTTAGTATTTGTTTCTCAGATGAAAACAAACAGAGATTGCTTTTGACTTTTTGTGCCTTTGCAAACAAACACTAAGTGGTTTTCACTTGATGAGTTTCTGTTTCCATTCTGGGCAATTTAAGATGTCTATATTTGACAGGATTGCATTATAATTGAACTGAGCAGAACCAGATGTTATTGGATTGAAATTATAAATATATATATATATATATA
>NW_015112617.1:0-17557 GCF_001443285.1 Poecilia latipinna | reverse complement strand
AGCAGCAGAAAATGCTGAAAAATCTTATGTCTTTGATAAACATTCTTATCTAAATGGAAGATGTTGAAATTTGATCTGCTCAGACAGAGAAGAAAGCCCAAGGCATGTGTGTGCGTGTGTGTGTGTGTGCCTCGCTTTCCCTTCATTTGCAGGACCAAGGGCCTGTTTTATCAGCCCCACCACTGCAGCTGGCAGTAATGTGTGCCCACCCATGTAGGCAATTCTTTCAACTTAAGACAGCAAAATACATCTTATGCAGACGCAAACCCTTTTCAAATGAACATGTGTGGCAGTGCATTTATGACTCTGTGTGCCAGCCAGCTGGCTTGTGCAATATTCAAAAATATCTTGGCTGATTTACAGAGTCTCTTCAGGCTTTAGAGAGATCTGCCTTATGACTAAAGACAGACCAGGGTCTGTGCAGGGACAGCCAAGTCTAATGAGAGCACCGGTGCCAACTCCAGAACAAGTAGGAACATCTCAGGAGACCAAACACACAATGCCAGATCAGTCGCGTCCAAAGCAGTTGATGTAAACACGGCGAGAAATTAATTAAAGTAAAGATAATTGTCGGATTTCAAGCTCAAAAATATGACAGGTATAAGAATGAAAACAGATGTGGTTTGTGCTTTTTTTTTCTTTTTTACTGGAGAACATTTGTTCAGTTAAACAAACAAACACACGTGCACACACACACACACACACACACACACACACACGCACGCATACGCACAGCCAACAAGTATTGACTAAAATAAATGAGGTTGTGCTGGTTTTTCTTTTTTAATTTATGGAGCTATAAAAAATTGGAGGTTGTAGTTGTTAGCTAAAATAACAGGTTAATGGAGTTATAGCTTATAAAAAACTATTGTTATATGCAAATAAAAAGAAGTTTTTTGGAGAAGAAAAATATCTGAAATTACCAACCGTTACATTTCACAATAATCCACGCTGTATTTCCTAATCGGTGTATCATTGCTTCTTCTTGTACTTAATAAATTGGCAGTATTATGTGTTTTCCAGGCACGTAGTGCCAGTTTACAGCACAATCAATGAACTGTGTTACCTTCAGTTGTTATAAAAATGCTATAAATATGAAATATGACATAAAAGCTTAATAATTTAATGCCTTGAAATTGGGTCTCTGTCTCTTTAAGAAAGTCTTGCTCTAAAACTCCACCTTCAGGAAGTCATCACAACATGGCTCCTCTATTAACCCTTTAACAACATTTTTACCAGGGTTTCACTGAGAAGTAGCTCGTATAATGAGCTCAGCAGATGTGCAGTTCCACCAGGTGTTTGCTAATTGCTGCTGGCTAGTCTGAAGGAGCTGAGTGGGGAAGTCCTGCGGGGACGGTGCTCTGTGAGGTGGAAATTCAGAAGTTTGGAATCTGAGCTAAGAGGAGGAGCTTCGTCCTCGAAGGCGGGGCTAGTTCCACCCAGGCATTTTGCACAGCTGAATGGTTGTCACGGGAGATTAAAGGATTTCTCAGACATGGATGAAAGAATCAAAGCAACACTCCAGGTTTGTTTTAGATGAGTGAATAACATTATAACATGATGTGAAGGTCAAAAATGTTATGAACCTGAATTTGCAAGAATGAATTGTGGGACTGTATTTTCCTTCTGAAATGAGTCTGTAAGTGTGGAGTTCTAGACAAAGTAACTCTTAAACAAGTTCAACGTGTTTCAGTTGAAGACAAGCACTGAATGGTAGGATCATCATTTTTTTATTACTAGCTCATCTCAGTGAAGCACCAGACTTGATAGACGTTTACCTCAGCAACTTTTTTCCATGCGTTCTCATAGTAACAGCTGCCAACGCTGTCCGTTCTTGACAACATTGTAATTTCTGTCTTGATTTTTAAGAGGGTGAAGCACCTCGTTGTTGCTTAGGAAAATTGAATCAAGTATCGTCTGTTGTACCTACTTTCAACCATTCTCAATGAAGAAATGCAAACAAGCTTTATTCGAAACACTAGGTTTCAACTCACAATACAGGGTATTATTATTATTAACACCGTTTCTACTATTAACACTGTTGTTCTACTAAAACACACAAATGACACATTTTTATTCCCTGCCATTTTTCACCCAGACAACAAGCAAGTGAAAACCACTTTTCACTTGCTTGAAAAGCAACCAGTATGAATATATTACAAAACAAGGTAGATAGCAAAATTTGTCATTATTTACATTGTTGTTATTGAGATCCTCACAGAAAGAAAATAAACACACCATTTCATACCACAAAATTTCTTTTGAGTTTTTTTTTTTTTCTTAATTGGCATCCCTAACAATGTTAGAGTCAGGGATCTTTATATCAACCATTAAAGGTTTGCGAAAGTTGCTCAGTTATTTGCATCGATGAAGTAAACTGCTTAAGAAGCGACAGGCCAGAGCAACCTTTCAGCTCGCAAACTTTAAAGCACAATTATGAACATGAGACGCAACTTGGGAAACATCTCATCAAGTTCCTGAGTCTCGGCCAACACAAGCTCTGTTTGAGCAGTAGTAACCTGTCTTGAAAGCTGCTTGGCCTCTCTAAACAATCTATCACAGCCACTTGTCTGAAAAGTGGCCACATGCCACGTATTCCCGTGGCATGTGGGTTGAGGTGTTGGAGGTGCCGGGTGGTTGTGCAATTAATCAAACGGGACTGCCAGTGGCTGGCTGGCTTTTCTTTTCCTTCTTACATTGATAAGATTTTGGTGTTTCTTCAACTGGATGCATCAAAAGGAACACAGTGTACTGCTGTGTTTATGATTGTGGGAATTTATCCTCTGTGCTTGCTGTCAGAACATCTGCACAGCTCTATTTAAAGAATCTTTTTCTATGTTGTTCTCCTATTTTTCAAAACGAGTTACCATGCTATGAACGGCCGTTGAGGGTTGCCGTCGCAAGGATACAAAGCGAACCAAACAGCTTACGAGGGAAACTCTAGTAACGTCCATCTGCTACGGACCGACACAGTCCCAGACATCAGAGGCAACGTAACATTTTGACAGTTCCTTGTTGCGATTTTGTTACTGTTGCGTCTCGGTCACTAACACAGAAGGAGGCCTAAAAATTAGCCTTCCTGTTTAGGGCTTCCTCTATTTAGACCTTACTGGTTAAGGCTAACACTTTAAATTAGCAAAGGTGAGTTTTCAAGTAAAATGAAGTCGGGTTTATTTGCATAGTGCATGTTAGCAACACGGCAACCCAAAGTGGTTTACGTGTTTAAAAAATATAATACGGTAACCAATTATGAAACAGCAATAAACATTACACTTTGTCAAATGCCATCATCAAGATCATCAAGCAAATATGCATCAACTATAACAATCAATATTCCAGTTACCATGAATCAGAGGCGGCTCTAACCAGGTGGGTTTTCAGTCTTGATTGAAAGGAAGGAAGTGTTTTGGTTGTTTTTCAGTTTTCTGGAAGTTTGTTCCAGATTAGTGGAGCATAAAAACTGAATGCTTCTTCTTCCTGCTGGGTTGTGGTTCTGGGGATGAAGAGCAGAACTAAACCAGAAAACCTGAGTGGTCTGGAGATTCTTCAACAGTATCTTGAAAGCAGCATACATGTCCAGACTTTAACAGCAACGTCCAAGATGACTGCCTTTCTTTGCATCTCAGGAGATGAACAGAAAAATCCTAGCCGTGATTAAAGTGCATTTATTCAGCGAAGAGTAAAAAACTCACATTAAGCTCGGTAGTCTGAGCCCGCTACGAATGCTAAGGCCAATTAGCATGGCGGTGGATAAAGGGTTTCCTGGAATGGTACATTGTTTCTCCACCTTCAGCACAATGAGCAGAATTGATTGACACCGCTAAGACCCTCCTCCTGGCTGTGATTGGTTGTTTTTAACCAGGAGCGATGAATTTCTTCAGATGGCTATAACACCTCTTGAAAGAAGTTGGGGAGCTCAACTTTTTCACAGATTATCTGTCTGTTATTACACTGTTATGATACGGTTTTAAAAACCAAATATGGAAAAGTTACATCCTGCATAATGTGTAAAATGTGATTCCTGTTCATTATCCTCCTATGGCATAATCTCTATATAAGCCATTGAAAAGAAAGGGTGGCATGCAGATGGGGGTAATTACTTATATTTATTTATGAAAATTGTAAGTTTTAAAATTGCAGATCTCCTCAAATGTTTTTTTTTTTTCCCCCTCCCCCCCCCGCTTTTTTTTTTTTTTTTTTTTTTTTAACAACACAGTCCCCCAGTTTGTGATCTCACCCACATGTGATTCCTTATCATTTTCAAATTGGTCCATTTGGGTTCCACCCAGGCGTTTAGTGAGTTACCACATGGGACTAACATGATTAAGAAACGGGGCCGGGGGTGGTACGGGTGTTGGGGGGCGGAGGGGGGCGGGGCCGTATATTGTAAAAATGTGTAAATCTGCCTGCAGAGACCTCTGTGTGACATTCTTCTGGAGCCCTTTTTTAGTTCATGGGGAGATATGGGAGATCTACGACCAGCTCACAGGGGGGTGACAGGAGGCTGTCTGAGGGCTGGAAGGATGGAAGGATAGTGTACAAGGAGAAAAAGGAATGTTTAAGCTAAAAATCCTTGATTTTTTTTTATTGGTCCTTTTGTTGATGTTTTTTTTTTAAAGAAAGTAAAGGGTTATACATATTTTTTTCAAACGCATAAACTTAGTGATTTTGATGATTGATAGAGAAAGGAAGACGAAGAAAAAGAATGGAGGAAAAAGGGAGGGGTGGTGGCAGGGGGGTTTAAACATGATGCAAACCATTTGGAGCAGAGAGCGGAGGTTGCCAGCACAGCCTGCTCTGTTTAAACTGGAGAGGAAGTGACCGTATATACAGCATGCCAGCAAACTCTCTCTCTCTCTCCCTCTTACTGTCTTTCTGTATCTCCTCTTTCTCCCTTAGCTCTCAATCTTGCTTTTTTTCTCACACATGGAGACACACACATCTGACTCGTGCAACTTTGAGAAGCTCCAGAAAAGATTGCGAGCGTGCGTGTGCGCGCGCGCGCTCAAGGCAGCGCGTAGGTTGCACACTCCGAGGTCAAACAATGGCCACCGGTTTAGCGAGCGTGTTTGTTATTCCAATATTATGTTTCTTTACATCACCGTCACCAGCCCCATCGCCGTTATTATCGTTATTACTATTATTACAATCTGGAAGGCTGCGGCGTACATACACAGGAGAGGGAGAGTGAAAGCGGCTTGGGTGGAAGAAGAGAGCCAAGAAAACGGAGACTGAAAAATGAAAGATGGAGCAGAGTAAGGGAGGAGAGGAGGTCAGCGTTTTCCCTCAACACCCGTCCATGACTTAATCTTATTCCTCTCCCATTGAGACCTTCCCAGGAATGAGGATTTGTTGTGTGCTCCGGGACGCACGAGGCGAGAATAGGATGAAAAGGGAACAGGGGGATGATGTAGTGAAGTGGGTGATGAGGAGGTGAAGGTGGAAAGAAAGGAGCGAAAAGGGGGAATTTGAGGAAGATGTAATCATCTTTGTAAAGATGATTGTGCTTTTATTGCACTCAGAGCTTTTATCACATTTCATCCCTGGATTGATTGAGTCTTACTGCTAAAATGCTATCCACAGTGGAAGAGTGTCACACACCAACACAGCCATTTTTCTCTGAGGTCGTCCAACACAATCCAACGCAGCCAGTTTCCTTTCCAAGTTACTTAATTACAAAATCAATTCCAGCAAAAACAATATGGCAAAACCGTAAACCTAGGCAGAGATGAACTCCTAAACTGACAGGCCGGTTTTAGAGAAGCAGCCAATGAGCAGGTGGTAACTTTGGAGGAGCTGCAGAGTCCCACAGCACAGGTGGGATAATCTGCTGTCAGAACAATTACCGGTCAAGAACTCCACAAATCTGGCCTCTTGTGGAAGGACTGACAACAAGGGTCATTGACATATTTATATGTAGGGGACGCAGTAAATTCAGTGATGCTGATTGGTCAAATGCTTATTACTTTTCCCTAGTAACCAGACACTGTGTGGGGGAAATTCGCTGGTGAATTTGAGTCAGTTGGTGGAAATGTTTTGCAAATAATTCTGAGTACATTTAGCCACACACTATTACGTATCTAATTGAAGGAAAACAGACTAATGCAACTTTTTAATAATGTTCATAGATCATTTTTAGATTTTTTTGTTTCCAACTCTCCACATTTGGGAGGGCGCCCCCCCATGGACCAGCCGCTGTTGGTTTTCATGACTTAAAATGTCCAAGTTAAGTCCAGTTGAACACCTGAACACTTTGACTTGATGTTATATTTAGATATACTTTTACTAATAGGCTATAGATATAAATAAATCAGTATTATTTTTTTAACAAGTGGTGCAGACAACAGTTTGCACGTGTAACAACTAAAGCTGTTGATGTTTGTTTTGTTTGTGAGATATTACTTTCACTACATAAAAATAATGATAACTGTGATGTAATAAATTATGAGTATATCCCACATTGAACAATATTGCTTTTTTACTAAAATCACAAGTATGACAAAAATTGGCATCCTGGTGTAGATACTTTGTGAAAACCGCTCCACACGCCTGTTCAGACAACATGCTAAGTAACACAAATATTTTGCACACGGTGCTCTGCTGCATGTAATATATTCATGTACCTGCAGTAAATGTTATCAATATGTACAGCATCGCCAATGAGACGAACACAAAATGACACATGTAGAGTTTTAATAACATGATAACTTGACTGAAAAAGCAAAGAGAAACATTTGGCCTGTGGATGAAATAAAACTTTATTACATTAAAATAAAATTCAGCAGAGTTACTGAGGGGGAAAAACAATAGCCCAATAAAACGGGAGTATATGGAGCACCGCAAATCTGGAGCAAACTTCCAGAAAACTACATAACAACCGAAACACTGAGTTCCTCTAAATCAAAACTAAAAACCTCACCCGTTTACAGCTGCCTTTTATTAGCAGTAAATGTAAAACCGATCAACATATTTGATGTTATGGATCATTTTGATGGTGGCATTTGACAAAGTGAAATGTTAATTGCTTGTTTCACGTTTTGTGTATGATGTTTTCATGAAATAAAGCACTCAGAACTTGAATTGAATTGAATAGATGCTGCTTCAGCATTTTGCTGCATGGCAGAAAGGCAATAGATCTGCGGTTTGGATGTCAATGAATCAACCAGTACAGTCAAAGTTCATATCAGGAAAAAAAAAAAAGAAAAAAAAATGTGTCCATCTCAGTTCATACATTTTGTCACTGCGTGGTTTTTAACATCTGTGCTGTAATGGTTTTACGTCAAGCGTGCTGGACGACTAAATTTGAACTAATATTCTCCTGGCTCTTGTTTGGAGCTTTTTATAAACCAGACTCAGACTACCTATTGGTGTCTGTTTCAGATGTGGTAAGTCGGTCCAGAACTCACTTGACTGGAGCGCTGTGGTTGGCTGACATCATCCTATCAAAACACTGCGTGGCTAATTGGTTTATGATCACTTCCAAATTAGCTCCCGGTGGATTTGCTCCGAGCGAGAGGCTGAAATGGATGAAGAAGGTTGCTTGGCAGTACAGAAGGTTACAAACATGCCCCGATCTTTTATATTTATAGCTCAGGAGGAAATTACATACAAGTAAGAAAGAGAGGTGTATAAGTATTTAATACTGCATTTTTCTCAGAAAATATATTTCTATTGGGTCTATTAAAATTAGATTACATTTAACTAAGGTGTAACCAAAAAAATGCAATCTACTCCCACTGAGATATGAAAATCAATTATGTTGAAATATTTAGCTTTGCGTAATAAAGTAGAACGACTCATTGGACATGAAGAAAACAAGATGCAAAAAAAGCAAGTGTGAAATCTGACTTACTTTAGCCTTAACTTTTATTTTTTATTCTGTGTGGATAACCTGGGTTGGTAGCAAAATCTGCTGGGAATTTTATGTCAATTGGCCCATTAGAAATATATTTACCGAAACCAACTTCAACTTTTTAAATACACCGTATAATTTTCAGACTGAACGTGTTGGGTTTCTCAATCAATATTTCAAGAAAAGTCATAAAACAAAACTTAAAAAAAAAAGAAAAAGAAAAAAAAATCACCTAAACTGTGAAGTTGGCATTCGACCACGGCTCTTTCTCCGACATGTCGCTGATCTCATTTTCAGCTTACTCTGTTCCTCTGGAGCGAACGATAACAAAAGCCGCAGAACGCTCCGGAGAGCTAAACACGTCCACATATGTGTGCGCTTCACGTGTGTCAAATGTTGTGTTTCTGGTGGCTCGGCTTCAGGAGTGTGTCGAGGCTGTTTGTAATAAATGTGCCCAGTCGAGTGGGCCCAAAGAGATATATCACGGACGGGAGGGGAGGAAGAGCGCACAGGGGAAGGAAGAGGATGGAACAAATGGGGGCGAGAGGGGGGCAGAGTGGGAAAAGACATGAAGAAAAGGAGAAAGGAGGGAATTTTTTTTCTTTTGTTTGGGGTGGGGTGAGGGGGGTTGAGAGAGGAGGATCGATTAATAAGGAAAAAAAAACCAGGGGGGCAGGAGGGGGGGCTGTTTCTCCTGGGTCCCGCTATGTTTCCCATTATGTAAGCCCTGGTCACCGGCAGCATGCCAGCAGGCAAAATAAAAGAGTCTCTCTGGCTTGGCATGGCTTGTATTTTCCTATCCTCAGCTCGGGGTCAGGGAGGGGTCAGGCAGCTGGATGGGGCGCTGGGGGGATTGTGGGGTCTGGGCTGGCCTCCAAAACCCAAAAGGCCCAGGGTTCAAGTACCAGCTGAAAGCAATCAGGGGGAAATCTGGGAGTGCCACAGCTGCTCGCAGCAGCGTTGTTCCGCGGCCCGACTCCTCTCTCTCTCTCTCTCTCTCTCTGTGTCTCTGGCTCTCTCTTGTCCCACTTCTTACACTCCCTCCTCTGACCCCCCTTCATTCCCCCCTTTACTTTTCTTGACAGGCTCGCACACACACGAAAAAAAAACTGCATACTTTAAACATGAAGCCAAAAGTACACTTCTGATGGTGTGTGTGGGCCCACACAGCATTCGTGTGTTTACATCTACATGCTTGTGTGTGTTTGTCAGTTTGTAAGTGGGGTCACTGCAAAGACAAAAGGGATAAAAAACAATAACCAAAGTCCAGTCTGCTTAGACAATACCCAGTTGCGTACCACAAGGCCGTATGGGCATCTCAGTAAATCCTCCAGTCTGCTAACATGTCAGTATGACCGATTATGTGCATTTCAACCCGTCAACTCAACCATGATGTAACGAGATGCAAAAACGTTCCTCTCGCAGGTGTTTTGGATCACAGGGCGTCGATAAATTCCACTGCGAATTATTGTTGTGTCTCTGATATCAGAGGTGCCAGCTTAGAAGGAATTAGGAAAACATTTCTTTAGGCATAGGCGTTGGATTTTTCTCCTCTGGTTTCAGTCTGATCTTTTCCCCCAAGGCACAATGCATGGCAACAAAAACAATACAGTTTTCTCTGTGATTTATGGCGCCCTTTGATGTTTTTCCTTCCCCACTGACATGACGGCTGCGTTCACAGGACGCTGTTTGGTTAATCCTGCAGCAACCTTTAGAAAAGTTAGCGCCTCTCGGCGCTAACTTTGTATAGTTCCTTTGCAAACGTATCTTCACCTGTTGAACTTGTCGTGTGGTCAAATTACCAGCAGAAACTTTAATGTTTGTTTTATGCAATTTAAGATCAACACAGAGTAGGGCATAATTGTGAGTTTTGGTTAAACTTGGTGGCAAAAGCATGATGCGCTGTCAGATGTTCTTCTGTAGGACTGACACAAAAATGGAGCAATGGATGGAGTCAAATACTTGGAAAATCTCCCACTAAAATCATTTTTTTGTTTGTATGTGTAATATGTTGATATAAACAAAAGTTTTGAATGTAAAGGAGTAGTTTCGAAGAAGTTGTATATAGTCTACACTTTCAAAATTAAATTAGCTAGTGGTACATTCGTAGAATATTTGATTGTGCTTTCTTGTTATTTTCTTAGAAATCTATGTTTCTCTGTTCTCTTTAGTTTCTATAGATAGATTGTTACATTTGTTTAGCTCTGACTCTTAGTCTCTGATCTTTTCATATTATAAATGCTGTCTCTTGATAAATCTTTTTTGAATTGTGCTGGTGATATATTGTTGCGTATCTTTAACGTAACTTGCAGAATATAATGGTGCACATAGTTGTGAAATTTTATTTAGTTAAAGCTGAAGGACAATGGATTTGTTGGATCTCTGTAACGTTTACAGGCATTCTACCAAACGCCTATGAAATAGGCCAAGGAAGGTATGATCAGTGAATTTTAATAGTGACTCCTGCAGCCAGAGCTAAACCACCAACATCTAATTGATGCTGTCTGACTAGATTTGAAACCTCACAGCTCTTCATCTGGAGGTGGAGATATCTTAAGGTGAACCGTCGGACTGAATATTAATAAATGCTTTGATATTTTTTAAACCATCTAATATTCTCCTTGCAATTATGCAGTACTTTGTGTTGGCCTATTGTATAAAAGTCCAATAAAACCTATTGACATGTGTGGCTGTCATGTGGCAAAATAGAAAAATATTCAGAGAGCATAAACACTTTTGCAAAGCTTTAAAAGTGGATCAAAAAGAGAGACAGAGACCCAATTTCAAGATGTCAAATTGCAAAGTCAAATTTCATTTAGGTTATGTTTGATATAAGCAGCATTTTTATAACAACTGAAGGTAACACAGTTACTTGATCGTGCTTTAATATGGTACCGTATGCCTGTCACTGTCACTTTAAGAGTTTTTAAATGATGAAGAATTGTTTTTGAAGAACTTCAACATTGATCAGATTTTTTTTGAACACTGATGTCATTTCTTTGCACATTCAAATCTAGGGCAGTTTCTGCAAGCTCTCAATCATATGGAAACACATCCGTCTAGAACTGGGTCAGCAGATGAACTTATTTCTTACACTCATCAAAAGAGCACTGTAACGTCTCCCCCAACGCCTAGCAAAGTTTGTTTTAACAGACTGCAGGAGCTGAACACCCTATCAAGTCACTTTAAGTTCGTACTTTATTAGCAACAACACTTACCTGTGGAACGCTGCACACTAACAAAACATCCTCTTATGAGAAACACTCGCCTTGGAACCTCTCAGCAAGAGAAGGGAGCAGTGGGCCCATTAGACTTGCATCACAGCCATTCATCTTATAATGGGCTAGAGATAGAGCAGAGCGTCCAACAGAGCCATTAAGCTCTGCATAATGTTTATGAGGGGTCATGGATCTCCATTATGTCTTGCTTAATGTGCACAACAGATTGTCTCCTGTTGTATATCCAGCGAGTTGGCACTGGTGCCTTTTACCAGAGCATGAACCCTCTCTTGCAGATGAACTAGCTAGGCCTGCGATCACCTTTATCAGTCGTATGCCGTGCAGTTGTTTTCTTCAACTCACTCCCTCATCTGGACTCCTGGTAAGTGGGACGGGAGGGCGACTGGGTGTTTTAAGGAGACCGAAGGAATAAAAGCAAAGGTGTGACTGAAATCGGCAAAAAAGAGAGAGGAAGTGATATAGACAGAGAACCAGCCAGTTGAGCAAAAAGCTCCAGACACAAAGGACTGGAACGACACACACACACACGTGTGTGTATGCACGCAATCATGCACGGTCTCCAACGCTTGCTCTCTAATTGTCCAAGAGAAAGCGCCACTGACAGATAATGCTCGAGGCTTGTGCCGGAGGAGACACCCGCAGCCCGTTTCGCAAATTTGTTCCTTGCTTGGAGTGACGGAAGGAGCGCGGCTGGCTGTCGTCAGCCTGGTCCAGAGCAGGAAGTGTGCTGGGGATAAGGCAGCCATGTGGCAGGATGTTATGGATTTCTAATTAGGGCAATTCATCTGTCAGCAAGGGCATGCTTTCACTGGAGTTTTCTCTGGCCTAGCGCTCGCTGGATCTCAATACTTCACACTCCCGACTTTAACCATGCTTTTTTTTCTTCTTTTTTTTTAATGCACATTCTTCACCCGGGGTGAACACGAACATTCGCACACTCCCCTAGAGATCTTAGAGCTTTTGTGTGGCCAGAACACTTCTTTTAGTCCTGGTTGTGACAAACAAATCATTCCGTCACCACCGCTAAACCCAAGCCAAATGGCCCCAAAAAATTATCCAAGGGCATCCCCCAGAGACCGGTCCTCTGGCAGAGGAAAACGAGGAATGAGATAAGGACTGGCCGGTACAAAAAGGGCGAGAGGGATGCAGTATAGCTGTAGCTGTGGTTCCATTAGCCATAAAGTTGTACAAATTGAAAGTATAAAAACAAATGTGCTTAATGGAACTATGCCTATTTCAGAAAAACTTTTTCAGTAAGTTTTCGCCCCAGGATTGGGTGTTTTGTTTTGTTTTGTTTTTTTGCCGTATCAAAGTAGATTACTTTTCATATTATTATTATTATTTTTTTTTTTGCATCGTGAGTCACGTGATCAACAGCCGAATGTTACTACTGGTGGAAACATTGAAGAAAACGACAGGAAGTTGTAGAAAGATGGGGTAATAAGGCAGGTTTTTTTTTCAGACAATATACAGATGGCTCCACCAAAGCTCTCAATGGATTCACACCATTCATAAAAGTTGTGTTTATTCGAAGGTGTTAAATCTATAATTCCTTTGTAAAATCGCTGACTACAATTTCACCAAAATGTCGCTCACGTAACATAATAACACAACGGCTGAATAAGACACTGACGTTTCCTCAGATGGCTGAATTATGAATATACGTCATAGAACTACAAACATTCAGCGCTGCTATGGTTTTTAATGACTTATTCTGTGAACAAGTTTACTCGTGTGATTTTCTTTTTTTATTTAATTTTTTTTAAAGTTTTGTTTGCTCAATTGACCTTTATTTTACATTTGTTAGACAGTAAAGTGGGTTAAGAGAGAAGGGGAAAACATACGGCATCAGGCTGGGACTCGAACCTGAGACGGCCGCGTCCAGGACTAGGGCCGGCAGTGGTGACCCTTGTATGAATGCCGCGCCCATTCATGCAATTTTAATTTTATGCTTTATTTAATGGAAATGCCGCAATTGCAAAATTAGCAGAATATAGACAAAATATTTGTGCATATTTGTAATTGTAGCATTCTCCTCAACGTGAGTCTTGAAGAGACTGAACTTTTCCTCGGGCAGAAGCTGATCATGCTCCATGCATGTTCCACTGGCCTGCTAATCAGAGAGCTCCCCGGGGAGAAAACCCTGCTATTGTGTTCAACCAGATATCCTGCCACAGCTCTTTTGGACAGCAGCTGATAATCAGACAAATAAACAAACAAAGGGAGGTGTGCTATGTGTCTAACAAGTGCGTAGACGTGTGCGTGGGCGTTTAAAAGCGGTGAATACGTCGGAGTTCTGTTGGCGAGATTTGTGGATTAGAAATGCAATCGTCTGAGAAACATCTCTGCAGATCCCTTTTGTTTTACAAACTGTCAGCTTTTCTTGTTGTCTCTGACAAGAAGGGTGGGTTTAGGGGGGATGTCCACCAGGAGGCCCCTGGGCACACCCACGATTCATGGAAGTGATTCCATCTTCTCTCTGGGGACAGACATGTCTGAGTTTCACAATCAAAGAGTTTCAAAAACAATTGATTTAAAAGATAGCTAAAAAAAAAAATCTTGATCAATGCTACTTCAGGATCTTCTCTAACATTGTATTTAACTTTAGCTGAATTTAGCTTTAGTTTTTTATTATTTTCAGGAAACGTCGAGGTAGCCAATAAACCATTCAAGCACCTAAATTCAAGAGATGAGCCAATGTTGCAGTCAACGTAGTGAACTTCTAATGGGATCTTTAGCTTAATGTCTTACAAAACATCTGTCCTTTCCTTGTCCTCTGTTTGATTTGTATTAGAAGTTGAAGTTCGGATCTTAGAAAGACCGCCACGTCTGAGATTAGTCAATTCTACCTGCATGTTGGTAAACTAGTCGGAATGGCTATTTTGATGCTAATTACTGCAGCAATGCAACAGATGAAAATGTACTTTCCTCATTTTGCGCTAAAGGAAGCATGTTCACAAAACGAGGTTGTAAAGAAATTTTTAAAGCCTGATTTTATGAGATGCAAACTGTCAGAAGTGCTAATGTCAAATATGCAAAATGGTTGAGCAGCCACAACGGATATTGAACTCTGGTCTGTACGATATTCGAATTGTGACCCAAAGGGGTAATGTTGCATTTCCAGTGGGGAACACAAAAATGTAGACTTCAGAGTACAAATAAACAACATGAATCACTGTTCACGCCAACCATGTCCAGATGTGAGCTTTTAAAACTGAAGTCGGGCTTTGTGGAACTGTGGAAAGCATTAAGTAGAGCTGGTGAAACTTAACAACTAGGATGAAGAAGAATGTATGAAAATCTGAATCTGTCTGCAATATTCAACTGACTTTTTCTTTTCTTGCAAGGTACCTTATGACAATATCTGTTGAGTTGGCACTATAAAAATAAACTGGGTTGAAATGGAATTTCTTAATGTTGGATTTGACTGTGTCCTTTGAGGAGTCCTACTGTATGTGAAGTACTTTGGGATTATGGGGTGAAAGGCCCCTTGATATTGTTCATTTTTTTCTTGTACAACCAATGCCAAGGTTTGATCTGCATTGCTGCCAGTCTTTCTCATTGGACACTGCCAAGGTTGCCCTGTGTCATTGATTCAGTTCACAGGCTTCATGGACTGAATTTCTAGGCACAGCCAAGATGTTGAGGGGACTCGGTCTGGTGGCCTCCGCCTCAGGTCTCTGTTTTTGCAGATGATGTGGTTCTGTGGGCTTCATCAAACCGTGATCTACAGTGATCACTGGAACAGTTTACAGTCAAGTGTGAAGACCAAGGTGGAGTGGCCATCTGATGTTCCAGGTAAGGCCCACTGGGCCAACGGGCAATTGCACACGTAAGACCGCATCCCAGAGATGCTTGGGCGCTGACAGCTACTGACCACCATCGCTGAAATTTTATACTATTATATCTCAATAGCACTGCTCATTCAATATGAATTAAAGACATGGGCCGACGAGCATCGAATGTTACACTTTGAGAAGTCTAAAACAAATTTCCTGCTCCGCAAAGGTTAGTAAAAGAGCAATTGGTTAAACACTTGCAATTTAGAAAATAGCTAACTTTCTTGCAAAATCTTCTAGTTTCTTAAAACATTTTTATAAAATGGAGTAGAACATTTATATGTGGAATCTCAAAGATTTTCTTATTTCACTCTCAAGCTTCTTTATTCCATACTGGCCCAGATTAAAATAATAAAATTCTGTCCCAGATTTTACCAGACAAACTCATTGTTATGTCCAAAACTGAGTAGGAAGATGTATAACCATAAGTATCTCACTGGACTGTCTCCACAGCCGGTTTGTCAAACTCATTTTTATTTGAGGCCAATTCAAGATCATAAATATCCTCAGATATTCTAGTATGAACCTGAATGTATTAATAAAACTAACCAATAACAAACTGTTAAAAATACTAATAAATAGCTGTCTCTACTTCTTGAAACTACATGATATTCAACATCTTTTCACAATGATGTAATCTGGCAGTATAAAGAAAAAACTGCCTTAATTTGACTGATAAAATGCTATTTAGGCACACAAATGTTATCTAGAACGTTCTATACATTTGACCCTTTCTGGGCCAGATTTGGCACCCAGGCCTCGAGTTTGACACGTATTCTGCAGCAAAGCTGTCCTTGTTTTATCATGTTGGTGCCTCCATAATTACATGTATGCCTTAAGGGTCCAGAAAGCCTGGAGAAAAATAATCAAGTCAACTTGAAAACATCAGATTCAGGGCCTTTTGGAAACAAAACAAAAATATCTCAGCTTAAACATACGATGAAACTTTTTTTGCAAACTTCTGCAAAAAAAGTCAAAACAATGAGAAACTTACTGATGGGAAAAAGTCAACGACATGGCGTGATTCGGACACTGAAGACAACAAGTTACAGTAGACAAAAGGATTCTACGGAAAGCAAACAGTGAGTATGGATAATGACGAAACCCAGCAGTGAAGAAAGTGATAAAACAGAAGAGGGTGTGAGTGCCGAGAAAGGATGAAGCGACTGATGGAGGAGGAGGTGGGGGCAGCGGCGGGGCTGGGGGGTGGAGGCTATGCGAGGCCGGGAACACAGAGCAGCGGCCGGGGGGATGTTTAGATAGGTGCAGGCTGCCACTAGGAAGTCCACGCTCCAGTATAAACAGGCCGCCACACAACCCAGCACTCCCAACTGTGGGAGAAATCTGCCCTGAGACGCATGGTGTGGTGCCGGCCAACAAACTGAAGGAGGACGGGAGGGAACGACGGGGCGGAGGGGGAGAGGCAGGGGAGGATGGGTACGCGACCACTTTGAGATCCCTGCAGAATATATACACAGCTGAATCTGGCCGCTCGACCCATTTCCTCTCTCTTGTGTCCCTCTCTGCAGCCTGTGCGGGACTCCTGAGGTCATTCCAGCTGCTCTTATCTCAGTGTAATCTCTACCTCACATACTCCAATAACGTACACACGTATAAACTCACACTAGGAAAACAAAAAAATCAAGTCTGGATCATCTACATGTAAATGTTGAGCCTTACAAAAACACTCAAGAACTTCTTTGCATTTTCTTGCATTACAACCTGAAAATTTACAATGTGTGTTTTCTGGATTTTTGTAGTTTAATGCAAAGGCGTGTTGGTGTAAGAAAAAATATGCGTGGTATCAAGAAAAAATGTTCAAATACAAATCTGAAAATATGATGCGTGGTTGTTTGACCAGTTTTTTTTGCTGTAATACTGCATGCCTGATCATCTTGGAAAATTGTTTTTTCTTTTATTTCACCTTTAGTTACACAGATAAATCTAACTAAGAAAAGATCTCATTTGCAAGAGCAACCTAAGTTAGAACGGACAATCCGATTTATCATTTAAAATGCCTTAAAGGGACAGTATTATGCATTTCTAGGCAGATAGTCCCATTTTATAGCCCAATCAAGTGACCATGTTACCTTCAGTTCTTATAAAAATGCTGTGTATGTCAAACGTAACTTAAAAGAAATTGGACTTCACAATTTGACGCTTTGAAATTGGCTTCTGTCTCTTTAAGAAGCTCCAAGGAGGAGCTTTGTGGACATAGGCAGAGCTCTGTGAGAGAAAACACTCGAAACATGAAAAGAATCAAGGCAATACTCCAGGTATGTTTTTGATGAGGGCACAACTTTATAGCATGATATCAGAATCAGCCATTATTGTCATAGTGCAGAAGCACAACAAAATTGGTTTCAGTACAGTCCATCCAAATAACAACAACAAAAAAAAAAACTAATAACCATAACATGGGCAGACAGGCGCCTCAGATTGCAGCCGTCATGGGACGTTTTGCCCTTTTGTTAGATGAGAAAAAAACAATAACATAAAAAATAATACATAATACCCATCAGAGATCAACACAGGACCACAGAAGTGACATCCATGCACCCACTAATGCCTATAAGGACAATGTAGAGAAATTAATTAATAGAATATTCATGTTTTTGTTTTCTTTT
>NW_015112616.1:1737507-1881953 GCF_001443285.1 Poecilia latipinna | reverse complement strand
TTTATTTTTTTAAACTATTGCATTCTTAGCTTTTTGTTGATGAGGTAAAATAAACTTCTTTGGCCCTCAGATCCTTTTAATTTGCTGATTTTGTGACAAAAACTCTGGACACCCCTGACTCTAATCATTCCATGCTTTTGTTTTGCATTCAGATTTGACTGATTGAAATTAGTGTTTAAAAAATGTCTTATCCTTGTTTATCTTTTTTCCCCCAAAGAAACAGGCGTGTTTAGATCGCTCTCCCCGGTTCCTGAGCTCCAGGATGATTTCTCGCTTGCACTCTCCAGTCAACAGACTGTCTCAGGGCCAAATCCGGGGCTCTGGTTGGGCAACTGGTTCGTCTCACAGCAGCATTCTGGGAGGTAATGGATCGTTTGGGCAGCAGAAGTCCTCCCACGGCCTGGTGCTTCATCCCAAAGGAGAGCCCCGCAGGGGGCACGGAAGAGGTGTGAGGCTGCGAGGAGGAGGAGCGGGACGCGGCATCAGAGGTGGAGGGAGACACCACAAGCCGGAGGAGGACAGCGAGGACAGCAGCAGCAGCAGCACCAACAGCAGCAGCAGCGAGGAAGACGACGAGGAGGAGGAGGAGGAGATGGAGGAAGAGGAGATCGGGCTGAACAACGGGAGGGTGGGGGATAAAGAGAACCGGCCGCAGTCGAGGCGAGGGCAGCCCGCCACAGAACAGGACGAGTGTGGAAGTGGACTGGGCAACCAAAACGGAGGAGAAAAGGATGACGAAGAGGAGGAAACGGAGTACGACATTCCAAAAGGGGACAAAGACGGCTCGTTCATTAAAGTGACGCTTCAAAAGCCGCCCAGAGCAAAACAGGACTCCTCAGCGATCGTCCCGAAATTAGAGGCCATCGCCCCTCAAACTGCAGCTTCTGCAGCAGCCAACCAGAGCAAAGCCCTCCACAGACCCCCCATCAGAAATCGAGGGCCTTGTCCGGACCGAAACACAAACCGGGTGACGCCGCCGCGCACTCGGAGCAGACACACAGACTCTCATTCTTCCAACCCGGACAGGCTGGAAGCATCAAAACAAACGAGATCGACCAGACCAGCTAAACTTAGCAACGGCGCTTCCTCCTCTTCATCGACTGAGCTTCATCATCTCAGAGTCCCCCTCTCCGCCCTGCAGGAAGGAGGGGGGGACGCGGACAGGGAGAGCTGCGGGGGCGGGCCGACCTGTGAGAGGGAGGTCTGGGTCTCCGTCTTTCGCTACTTGAACCGAACGGATCTGTGTGTCTGCATGGCGGTCTGCAAGAACTGGTACAAATGGTAAGACCTGTTCACACAGTTATTGTAGATCCGATTAACAGTTTGACTAGTTTCACCTCCTTTCATTTTCTCTCACTTAAACTCGTTTTTTGCTTTTCTGGCCAACTTGTCATGTAAATACCAGAGTCTATTCTGGTCTAATTTAAATTTGCAGACACGAGCTACAGAACGATGAGTCGCTCACAATTTGGTTTCATTCATCAGTGAGAAGTCAAGTCGACTTCTACTTATGAGGAGTTTTAACAATAAGCTACAGAAGGTTTCACCCTAAAGTGTGAACTTCAGATTCTCCGTTTCACATTTATCCCAGATTCTTACTCATCTGGTCAATATTTCACATGCTAACGTTTATTAAAATCTTTTCTGAGTTTGATAATTAACGGGCAACAAAATGCAGTTTGGGTGTCAAAACAAAGGCTGTAAGTAATTTCTCTCTTACACCCCTTTGTACTCTTATTGCTCCCCCATGATTTGTTTTTTTGAAACATAATTTTAGGCTTGAACCAATGAAAATTAGTACATTTTTCTTGGCAGTGAAATATTGCCTTTATTTATAGAGATAACCATAAAAGTACTTTGTTTCATATTCATAGGTAAATTAGTATTTTCAGAAAACTATTTCTTTTTCCTGTGTAATCTAGTTTACATTTAGGAAATCTGACAGATTATGACCTCTGATCAAATTACATTGAGCAACTTTCAGCTGTTTGATATTTATAGGAGTAGTGAGGTGACAAAAGCAGTACCTAAGAACATTTCACTTAACTTGCCTCCAATGTGTAAGGATGATATAGTTGAGGAAAAAAAGTTCTGCCACTTGTTTTCACAGATTTTACTTCACCTCTGTGGACAAAAGCTATAAATGGTGGCTGGGATTTAAACAGTTAAAATCCAAGAGACTTATCTGTAAAAACTGAAAGTATACATTTTGCAATCTGCCTTTCAGTCATAGTTAATCTCTGATTCTGTTTTACAAACAAACTTGAAATTTAAGGCAAATATGCTCTTAAATTTCATCTTTGCCTGATTTTATGAATTTAGTCGTGGGACATTTCCCCTCTTGGAAGGACTGTGGGTTTAGCCGCTGAAATAAGCCGCCTGACAGAAATGTTTTATTGAGTTATTTTTGTCTGTAGGTGTTTAGATAAAAGGCTCTGGGCCCGAATTGACCTGAGCATCAAGCGCACTGTGACCCCTCAGGCCCTCACAGGCATCATAAAGAGACAACCCGTCACACTCGACCTCTCCTGGACGAACATCTCCAAAAAACAGCTCAACTGGCTGATTGGCCGCCTGCCTGGTACGACTCAAGCACAAGCCTCTTGTTCGACTCCTCGTTTTGATTGTGTCCTATTTAGTAGTGCCACAGTATGAAAACAAATGCGACCCGTTATCCATTTTGCAGGACTAAAGGACTTGATGCTGTCCGGTTGTTCCTGGTCGTCGATTTCAGCTCTCTGCTCCACCGGCTGTCCTCTCCTTCGCTCTCTGGACCTGCGAAACGCGTACGGCGTCAAAGACGCACAGATCAGGGAATTGGTCATACCTCCAGGTAAGCAGAAGAGCCGCCTCAGACTGCAGGTGTACATCACAAGACCTGCCTGACAAAATATTAATATAAAGTTGATGTAGACCTGGGCGACGGAACAAATTTTAACAGACACCAAAATTTGACGATGTTGATGATTTTACCCATGTCAGTATTTAAAAAAATGAAAAGAAAAGTTGTCTTTCTTTGGGTCTGTATTGGAAGGCTATGCTCATGTCCCTTTAAGACGCTGCTCTGTGTACAGCCTGTCGTCTTTAGACTCCACCCCATACAGACTGCAACAAGAAGTAAAGTAGATGGGGAGGTTAAGAAAATGAACATTTCAGAGCTGGTCGAGAAGCAGCTCATTACCCCTTAAAAGCGTCAACATTTTGAACATTTTGGGTTCTGCGAGGACATTAGAACGTTACTAAATACTTCTAAATTTGTTCATTTCTGCTTATTTGTTCTATAACTTTTAAGTGCACGTTTACTTCATTTATTTGCAGATTGTTTTTTTTTTCCAAACCCCAATAAAGTGGCAGTAAAAATACTTGGTCCAGGAGAGTATTGATTTTAGGCCACAACACCATAACTTCTCCAACTTTTTTTCTCCACTTGCTTCCACCAGGCTGTGACAACCGCAGCCAGCTGAGGAGCATGCAGTGCTTGCGGCTTGCAGGTCTGGACATCAGCGACCCCACTCTGCGGCTGGTGATCCGCCACATGCCCCATTTAACTAAACTGGATCTGTCCCACTGCAACAGCCTCACCGACCACTCCATCAACCTGCTGACCGCGGTCGGCTCGTCCACCCGGAACACGCTGACCGAGCTCAACCTAGGAGGTGAGCGATGCCGAGAGCGGGACGGACATCTCGGTTTGCATTTCCTCGTGTTTAACCTTTGCCTTCGTTTCTCTTCAGGCTGCAGCAAACTGACTGACGCGTGTTTGAAATATCTGCGCCGCCTGTCGTGCATCTCTCTGCTCGACCTGCGAGGCTGCAAAGGAGTCTCCAGAAAGGCCTGCGAGGCCTTCATCTCTGAGCTGTCGGTCAACACACTCTACTGCCTATCAGATGAGAAACTGATCCAGCGGATATCCTAGTCGCCTGCCTTCTCTCTGCGCTTTAGTGATTTGAGATGCAAAAAGCAGAGGGCGCGTCTCCGGACCCGTCTCTACAGGGAAACTGAACTGCAGGAGGGGTGGGGTCTGAACTGGAGCGCTTGCTTGCTTCACTGGTGGTTGGTAAAGGGAGGTGTTAAAGCAAGATCAATACGTCTTACTTTTATTTTTGTTTTTTTCTGTGTACCTACAGAGACGCTCAGGAGCCTTTTTGCTGTTCATTTTAGACATAACTTTTGGAAAGAGCATATAATTTTTCATTAACTGGAATGGGAGACTGATCAACTAGCTCAGTTTGTCCTGTGGATGGCCGCCTCGACTTTTTTTTTTTCTTTTTTTGTGAAAAAAGTACCAGTGTTGGCTCTCATCACAAACTCTTGCCTTTCAGAATTAGCAAAGACTTTGAGTTGCATCCGTGGGATATAAATAATTGATCCATTATGCTAATCTATCATAAAATCTTATTTTCATTGTGACAAAACAGAATCGCTTTGACTTCAACTACATTTGGGTGCTTCTAGTAGATTTTTTTTTTTCTTGTCTGGGTTAAATTGTCAACATTTGCTTTATGCACAACAGCTATGCTTGGAGATTTTTATTTTTATTTTTTATCTAGACATAAGCAAAATCATCAGACTACTGGGATGGCCTGTGTTTACCATTGTACATCCAGCTTTGTAATTAAAAGACTTATTGCAGCAGTTGTTAGGGGTATACATTGTTGTAAAGCTCGAGAAGGTACAAAGACTGTGTGAGTAGGCAATCAACATAGTAACAAGACCTCACCCCGCCGATGGGGCAGGTTGTAATAAGTGTAGGGGAAAAGCCAAGGATACACTGGCAGATAAATGGTGCATTTCCAAACAGCAGTTCAACTTCAGGTGCTATTATTTTGAAACACGTATTGGTTTGTTTTTTTTGTACAGACGTTGAAAGCAAAAAATATTGTAGATGAAACTGCTCCCCGCCCCTCTTTGATACAATTTTCTTTTTTTTAATGGATTGGGGGGAGAGGGGGAAGTAGTCACATTTGTTCACTCGTCTCTGTCTGCGTGGAGATGCAAGATTTTATTTGGAGAATTTCCTCATTTGTTTTTGTTTCCTTTAAGTGTTAAAACTGAAACAAAGCTCTCCTCCCGGACTGCTCCCCTGGCCATATCCCTAAGAATGAATATAATTATATAAATATTTACTTTTGTGTAAATGTGTATTTTTTGTTTCTGTTTTTTGTTTTTGGCTTCCTCTTTTAGATTATAAACGGATCGTGTAGCATTGTAATTATTTTCAGAAGCTTTTTTCACTTCATGTTGTGTTATTTTTCAAGAAAAATAAAAAAAAGTTGACATCGATTTCAGCATCTTTGCCAAGTTGAAATGGCGACTCCGCCTTACTTCTAACCTGTCAAGCTAATTTTAATGGGATAAAAGTAACAAATGCAGTTTGAATTTTTTTTTTTTTTGAGAGCGTAAAGTTTGCTGATTGTACATGAAGACCTAATTTCCCCCCCAATACTCAGAACTGACTGCGTCACCCTTTGGTGCAATGAGTTCTTCATTCTGCTATGAAGCAATCTTGGTCCATTCTTCTTGCCGAATTATTTTAAAACAGTCACTTTGGTGGATTTTGAGGTGGCCTATGCCCCAACTTTGACAAGGCTACTTCAAAATCCTTGTTTTTGAGTGGCTACTTAGTTAGCCCTCCTGGTGTTGCATAACCCAGACGTGCTTTACTTCAAGCTCTTAAACTGATGGGTGGCCATTATTTTTCAGGGTTTTCTGATGCATGATTTACGTTTCCTTCACTTCAAGTTGTCCAGAAGAAGCAAAGCAGTCCAAGACCATCACCATGTTGGACTGTTGGTAGGATTTCTCTGAAGTCTTTTTTTCAAATGTGAGACTTGCATTACTTTTAGATGTTAGTTTTTTTTTCTTATAGACGCTAATGTGCTCTTGTACTACCTTAAATGGGGAAAGTTTCTAGTATTTCATAGCACTTAAGTCCCAAGCTGTTATAAATTACTTTTTTAACCCTTGAGAAACAAAGTCAGTGACGTTGTTTCTCATCTGTTCTTTACATTTGAGATGTGCTGGTGTTTTTGCTCCTTTAGCCTACTTCACGTCAAACAGGTTCTAATGATAAAATTACTTTATGCTTCTTCAGCTCAGACAGTAATCAGACCTGGGTGTGGCTGGTGAAATTAGACCCTGCTTTTAAAATGTGGCTAATTATAGTTAATTTCTGATTTTAAAAAGGAGGAAAGGGGATCTTATGAAATATTTTCTAAATTGAGTTTTGCATTTTTTTTTAAATCTGAAAATTTTTTATGAACAAAAAAAAGCAAGAAGGGAAGAAATCCGGAGGAAGTACTTTCTCACAGATTTGCATCGCTGGATGACAGAAATCCTGCCTCCCGGCTCCACCCAGCAGCCTCTCTCCGCCACCTGGAAACAAAGCCCCTTCAAACTAAATAAACCGTTGCAACAGCTTTGGGAGAGCTTGATTGTGGCGGAGCTGATCGCAGAGGATCAGGGCGCACTGGACAGATGCGTTATTGGCAGCAGCTGGCATCTTCTCATCAGACCCTGAACTGGAGTGACCTGGATGTGGAAGCGGACTGAGGGGCCGTATCTTGCTTTATTTTGGTTACAACACTGCGATGGAAACGGAGGATGCTCTCATCGGCAGCGGGACAAGCTAGCTAACTTTAATATCCGGCGGTTGGAACTAGATTATCTTAACTGCTACAGTATAAGTATTTAACAGAAAGAAAAAAAATGAGAGGACACTGTTGTGAGCTGTTTGTTGGTTAAACCCGTTCATCCCGCAGTATGGAAATTAGAAGCTGAAAACAATGTTGTTGGCTAGTTAGCTAAGGTTAGCCAGCTAGCTGCTAGTTAACTAGTGGGCTGAGTTAGCCTTCCAGACTCAGCCCACTAATAGTTTTGCTGCTTCATGTTAGTTACTACAATAGAGTTGCCAAGTGGCAGGTTTTTTTCTAAGTGACACAACTTTTGCTGTCGGAGTGTAACATTTTTAAGTAAAAACCGAAGCTAGCTAGCTAACCAGCGGTGCCGATCCATTTCACTGCGATCTTTGTGGCTGTAAAAGTCTTTGTAAGAGTGTGTCAGCCATGGCTCAGGAGGCCTTTCCCTTGCATTTTTACGTCTGGAACAATCAGTACCTAGAGCTGGACAGAGAGCTGCAGAAGAAAGAAGTGAGTCTCTGTGGGTGGTGGGTTTCTACAGGTGCGCTTTATTATATGTCGCGCCGCAGTGCGCTGACGCAGCTTGTGTGTGTCTGTGTGTGTGTGTTGGACATGCAGCAGGATGTTCAGCGCCTGGATCCACGGGGGCGCACCCCGCTGGAGCTGGCTGTCTGTCTGGGTCACCTGGAGTCCACCCGGGTGCTGCTCAGGTACTCTGCGGACCCGACGCACTGCAACACGCAGGGCTGGACCAGTGAGTGCTTCAAGCTGCTGCTGCTGCTGCTGCTGTTTTGCTTCATGTCCTGAGGTTGCTGTGAGTTAATCACCCGGACATTTGCTTCAGTCTTGCAGGAGGCGGTGAGCACCGGGGACCCAGAGCTGGTGCAGCTGGTGCTTCAGTACAGAGACTTTAAACGAGCTACAGAGAGACTGGCGGGCATCCCAGAGCTGCTCAGCAAACTGAGACAGGTAAAAATCATCCTTTAGCATCTAAATTCCTCATCTCCTTTATCAATGCACTCTTCTGTGCTGTTCCAAAGTCTTTCTCTAAGATGCTTCCAGTGAAGCAAGAGCTCTACACTTGACTGCCAGGGTGGCTTTTCCATTTTAAACAATATTTCCGACATGCTGCCAAAAACTCTCAGCGTCTTCATTAGATGAGGACGGTCACCATGTGAACATCCTTTTCCTGTCTCTCCAGGCGCGGGACTTTTACGTGGAGATGAAGTGGGAGTTCACCAGCTGGGGTGAGTGGATTTCAGGTTTCCCACACTGAGGTAAATTTCAGCACCACTGCAGCTGGACAGCTCCCCTGAGCAGCAGACTGTGTCTATATTGAATTTACACCTTTTGGAAAAAGAGGCGAAAACTTGTGAGCCCTAAATAAACATGCACCAATTAACACAGCAGAGATTGGAACTGGTAGATTTAGTTCCCTCTGATTGGAGATCCACAGTAAAAACAAAAAAAAAAAAGAAAAATTAGTTAATTTTTTTCTCTCAAAGAAATGAAACTAAAAATTTAGCACTTTTTTAAATTGATTAAAAATTAGATAATGGTTTAGAAAATACTGTGATGTATGAGTGGTGGTCATCTTGTCATTCAATTTTTTTTGTTGTGTTTAAAACTTGTCCATCTAATTAAACTTAATCTGTCATCTGTCTGAAGAAAAATGAATCAGAATTGGTCAAAATTGGAATCGGCATGTCAGAGAGTACATGACATGTAAAAAGTCTGATCTGTGCATTTCTAATCAAAATGACTAATCAGAAGTGAGACGGTGTCTTTGATTTGCAAGGTTTCAGTTTAAATTAGTTTTAAGTTAAGCTCCCGCTTCATAAAGAGATAATTTTTAGTTTAGGTAGAGATGAAACTGTTTTACAAAATTCTTGGCTTCTCAGGGTTTGCCTCATGACTGTGAAGTCCTTGGCCTGTTTAAAAGCAGCAGCTCCCTTTTAGAAACCGGGGAGGGAAAAATCAATGCTGAGAAAGCAGGAGGATCATCCTGCTAAGCATTTTTAGGCAACACTCTCCTCAGTCTGAGGCATTTAGAAAGCAAGGAGCTACTCGGACTAATCAGATTAATGTATTTGAAGCGCTGGTGAAAAAGATAAAGCAAGATTTTCTTCTATTACCTCTTCTTTGGTTATGTGTTTCTTGCTCTCTCTCTCACATGTTTTGAAGGAAGCCCCATCCTCTCCCTCCTGTCTCTGTGCAGTACCCCTGGTGTCTAAGGTTTGCCCCAGTGACGTCTACCGGGTTTGGAAAAGCGGCTCGTGCCTCCGTGTTGACACCACCCTACTGGGCTTTGAACACATGACTTGGCTGAAAGGACGGCGCAGCTACATTTTCAAGGGTGGAGGTGTGTGACGTAAATGCATAAGTGAGCGAATGAACGGAGGGGATTCGCAGCCTGTCCGTCTCTCTGCTCAGACGACGGAGCCGTGGTGATGGAGGTGGACCACGAGAAGCAGGTGGTGTACACGGAGCCGCTCGTGCTGTCCCCTCGTGATGCGCCGTCCCTTCTGGCGGCCATGCAGCCGTCGCAGGAGAACACGGCCCAGAGGCTCACGTCGCCCATCGTCTCCACGCACCTCAACACGCGCAACATTTCCTTTGAGCGGTAACGACTGAATGCCCAAGCATCACTTTTGCAGAGTTAAAATGGAAATATTGATGACGGCCTCACTTAAGAGTTTGGCCTGCGTTTTCGTATTTGTCTCAGGAATAAGTCGGGGATCTGGGGCTGGCGTTCTGAGAAGACCGAGGTCGTCAGCGGTTACGATGCCAAGGTAAGGAGGCTGACGCTCCAACCCGACGTCGATGGGTTTACCACATAGAACTGGTTTTATTTTGATTCGTCTAAATTATATGTTTGAACTTATTTCTGTTTAAAGTTGACAAATGTTTTGTTTCAGAGCAGTGTGGGGGAAGAAGAGTTCCCCACTGCCAAAATACTCCAGACTGATTTCTAAGAGGAGCTAAAAGATGTGATGATCACAGCTAAACTCACAAAAGGACACTTCTACATACTTAAATACTTATTTGTTTAGTTTTTTTTGTTGTTTTTTTTTTTAATCAAAGTTCCTTCTGGTCTCATAACAACTAACCTATATTGTTTGTTGTTCTTGTTTTTGTCCAATCATTGTCATCATATTTTTTTTTATACGAGAAGCTCTTGAGGTTGTAAAAGAAACAGTTTCTATATTTTAGTTTGTCTGCACAAAACAAGATCTGTTTTTCTAGGTTTCACTGTCACTCCAGACATTTTTGTCTGATGCTGAAAGTGTGAGAAGACATGTCGTCCATGGTGTCTCTGTTTGTGTCCAGGTTTACAGCGCCACCAATGTGGAGCTGGTGACCCGCTCGAGGACGGAGCATTTATCAGACCAGGACAAGTCCAGAAGCAAAGGTGAGACAGAAAACTATCTGTGTGATTTAGGAGCAAAATCTTGGTAGGATGAATTTGTCACTGCTGACACATTAAACTACTTATTTTTATTCATATACTGCCCAGTTTGTGTATTTTGTCAGATTTGTGTATATGGCTTTAAATTGTTTTGTACTTATTTGGACAAAAGAAACTGTATTTACTTTACATCTCAGGCTTGTTGGTAGGTAAAAAAAACCGTCATGGTGTGTGTGTCACTTTATCAACATAGAGGCAAACAGAGCAGAGGTTTGGCTGCGCTGTAGATTAAAACGTATTGATTAAAACGGGTATTTTTCCTGTTTTTCTCAGGCTCAAAGACTCCCCTTCAGTCCTTCCTGGGGATTGCAGAGCAGCACACGGCTCACGACGGGGTAATGGAGCCTCAGCGGCGCACATTCTTCCCCACACGCGACCTCGTTCATCCTTTCACATACACTCACCACTGCCTCTGTGTGTGTGTGCGCATGTTCCTGTCAGAGCAACGTGTCCCAGTGTGCCAGTCCTAACAACCCCACAGCCATCACAGCCGAGGAATACTTCAACCCGGAGTTCAACCTGAATGGCCGGGACATCGGACGCCCCGTCGAGCTCACAAGCAAAGTGCAGAGGTTTGGTGAAGGCAGAGCAGCATCAGGTCAGTCACGTTTATTATCATTATTGCACTACATTTGTCTCTTATTTTGTCTTTTAGGTTTAAAGCCACACTTTGGCTGAGTGAGAAACACCCTCTGTCCCTGGCTGAGCAGGTGACGCCCATCATCGACCTCATGGCCATCTCGAACGCTCACTTTGCTAAACTGCGGGACTTCATCACCCTGCGGCTCCCGCCGGGCTTCCCTGTGAAGATAGGTGAGTGATGTCATTGGCTGCATATCTGATGGGACGTTTCAACTCTGCAGGAAGCTTCTCTGTGACTTTGGCTTTTTTTTTTTTTTTTTTAAAGCCCTGGAGCTTTAGTTTGGAAACGTTGCTTGTTCCAGTAGAATAACGGCCAAAGGAAACCCACTCAGCTGCACCTTCCCATTTCAGTATTTTCTCTTTCTGCCTCCTCAGAGATTCCTCTGTTTCACGTGTTGAATGCCAGAGTGACGTTCAGTAATCTGTGTGGCTGCGACGAGCCGGTCAGCTCTGTGATTGTTCACCAGCCAGAGGACCCTGGAGAACTGCAGAGAACTCGGGGTAACTACGACTCCCAACACACGCAGTAAACACTGATGACATTCATCTGAGCAGCACCCTCCTCGTTTACTGGAAAATAATCGGTGCCAAACCTTTATTTTGAGAGCATTTCAGTGGAAAATAATTTGCTATTTTTTAATGTAATTACCTGTAACAAAACATTTTTGCTCACCTGTTCTTATAAAGTGAGCTTATGCTTTACTTTTAAATTCAATGAGCATGTAGGAACTTTTAATCTGTTAACCTTGTTTCCCTGGGGTGTAAATTTGAAGTAACACATTTGTCGTCGCCACTCTTCAAAATGGGACAAACATGAGAACATATTTAAGTAAGGTATGTCTAAGTTGATCTTCATGAGTTAGGAACGTACTATAGGGAAATTGTCCAAACTTGCATCAACAGTCAGAGCAATAATTTAAAAATCGAAAAGACTGAAGTTTATCTTTCCAGAAGAAACGGTAAGAGGAACGCTAAGTGTTTAAAAACAAAATCTCCTAACCTCTCAGTTTGAGGACTGCAGCAAAGAGTGGCATCTTGGGGTGGTCTGGTCTCCATAGCAACTGTTAGATGCAATTTACATGATAGAAGAAAATGTTCTATCCTGTTATCACAAATCCTGTTATCCACGTGTTTGTTATTACAAACGTGGAGTTTGCAGGGCTCTACTGAAACTTTAAAGAAGACGCTCTGTATGAGAGGCTGAGCTTTGGGGCAAAAAAATCTCCAGGTGGAACTGGCTTAAAACAGTCGAAGTTATTTCTGTACTTCCCCCCTCCCCCCCAAAGGTAATCAGATTAATGGCTGAAATTTTTGAAATTTTATCCTGGGATAATTCACCTACAATAAAAGACTAATTTATTTGACATCTTTTTGTACTTCTTTACCAGGGGAGTCGAGCAATATGTTTTTTCAGCACAAAAACAAATTGCATCTGTAGCTAATTACAGCTGCGCTCCCACTCCCTCCCGCCTGCAGGGGCGTTTTAACGCATCGAATCATGAACGCATCCCGTTTCCTCCTCAGGTCAGCTTCCCCCTGACTTCCATTGCGAGGTGGACCCCTCGGTGTTCGAGCCCCCTCCAGATTACACCACCCTCGGGCCGGGCCGCAGCGAGCCGCTGAGGGACGAGGACGACAACCTGCTGCAGTTCGCCATCCAGCAGAGTCTGCTGGACGCCGGCACCGAAAGCGATCAGGTGCGAGCGCCGCCGTAATCAGCCCGGCGCAACGAGTACAGCGCCTTCAGTTTGGCTCAGACAGTCGGGGAGACTTTGGACAGCATAGATAAACGAGTAGATTTATTGATGGATTGCTTTATTATAACAAGCAGAATGTGATGAAATGTGGTGCCAGTAATAAAAAGTGAGTGATAAAGAAGAGCAGCGGCTTCGCCAATAGACCATGAAGAATGTCTGCAAGGCGGATCGAAAACGTTTATGGAGTTCTGCGCAGAGATCTGATGATTGTTGTGCAGCATGTTGCTGTTGATGTCGGAGGTTTATAGATTTTATTCTGCAGTTTCATTTACTAGAATAAATATTCTTATAGACTTGTGAACTGAAGCAGCTGGGCTGTTGTTCACTGTAATGTGATGCAGCCTTGTGTGTGACTGAATGCAGGTATTGAGTTTTTCGCAGTGACACTCGAGATTCCCTCCTTATCTTTGTGCACCTTAATGACACAACCCATATATTCCTGAACTATTTGTAAAATAAAAAAAAAATAAAAAAACGTAGATAAGGATTTGTGCGGAATTTGTTATGGTTAAAATAACACAACTAATTAGGAAGATTCCTCAGCATTTGGAGACGTATCAGTGGAGATATTTTGTGGTTCTTTTCTCCTATGTCTCCTTTATAACCTGTGATTTCATGTATTAGTCAAACTCAAGGTAACACAAACTTGTAAAGTCACAGGAAAATTGCAAAGTTTCAAAAAATTTTAATATAAAAATCCAAAAAGTGCGGCAGACCCTGTTATTAATCCCCCCCTGAGCCAATATTTTGTTGAACCATCTCTGTTTTGTTGTGCGTCTCTACCGCCTTTCACACATTTAGCAAATGTAAAGCATCTTTTAAATATCAAGTCCACCTGGACTAAGCTCTGGACTTTGACTGGGCCATTGTACCTCATAACTGTGCTGGGATCTAAATGGTTCCCCTGTGATTTTTCCTGAGTTTTTAAGGTCGTCGTTTAGCCTCTTAGAATTGCTTTGACGCAGCATGATGTCGCTGCAACATGTTTTCGTAGCGACGTCATGTTTCCACAATGCTGAGCCTCTGACATTCAGGTCAAAGACATTTATTTTGGGTTCTGTAAAACGCTTGCCTTCTTCCTTATGTTTGCTGTGTCCATAGTCTTTCAAAAAGGCTGACTGTACAGAGCACAACTAACAGATGTTTGTCTGTGGATGTTTCCATAGAAAATAGTTTGAGAGTAGATGATTGTTTGCATAATTTTAGTTCAACTTCACAATAATTTGCTACTTTGCTAAATGAAATACATGATAAAATGTGCAAAAGTTCAAGATGCCTGACTGTACTCCAAAGGCTGGATTAAAAACACTGACAGAGTCATGTGAAAATTTTTAAGTCAAGTAAAAAGTAAGTTTATTGTTGACTTGAGACGTTAAATTAATTCAGAAAACTGCTTTTGACATGTTCTCCCTATATCTAGTTATAAATACCAATAATTCAGCATAAAAATGTTACGTCATTGGCGTTGTTGGTCCAGTCTGGCGTAGCTTCTGCAGAAGCAGCAGCGTTTCTTCATTTGCCTGCGTCTTTGCATCTGTTTTTCCTCCTTGAGTTGGAAAGCGCAGAGCTCTTTTTAACACTGTAGATGCTGCTCTTAGTCGAACATTGAACTCTGAGCAAGCACTTCTTTTGTCTAAAGCCAGGAACCATTTGCTTCTAAATTTCCAGGTGACCATCTGGGAGGCGCTGACGAACAGCCGCCCGGGGCCGCAGTCTCCGCTGTATGAGGAGGACTCTCAGCTGGAGAGGTGAGAGGATTTTACCTGCTGCAGTCATCACTCTACTGGAACTGTGGCTTTTCTCCACTGTTAGTAGAGAATAATTAGTTTTTTTTTTTTTTTTTTTTTTAAATGGATTAGTAATTTAGAGAATAAATAGTTGAATGTGTGGGGAATTAATATTCTAATGATGTCTTAATCTTTTTTTCTTCAGGAGAACTTCTGGCATGAGCTGTAATTTAAGGAAAGATATTAAATAGAGTTCAGTAATTAGCTTTTTCTCTCTTCTCAAGAGAGCAGCACTTCTCTTTTATCCTCTACTGGAGTTTAAGCAGAAGGACACTGAAAACAACCGTCTTAGACAACTTTGTCTGCCTCCTCTCAGGGCGATCCAGGAGTCGCTCTCCATCTCTCTGGCCAGCAGAGAGGGAGAAGACACGGCCGACCCCAGCCTGCCCCCCTCCATGTCCCCGCAGGACCCCGCCTCCAACTCGCCGCTCTCCTACAGCGCCGCCACCAACCCGAGGCTTTCCTCCGGCCCCTTCGGCGTGGCGTCCAGCTTCGACGAGCAGCTGCGGCTCGCCATGGAGCTGTCGTGCAGGGAGCAGGAGGAGAATGACAGGTGGGGGGCAGTGGGGGGGGGGCTGCCTGGCGGTCACCTCAGGCAAAACGTTCGTGTTGACAGATTGTGATCTGATCCTTCTGTGAGTGAGTGACGGATGTCTGCATGCATGGCAGTTGAGGAAGAGACGTATTTTGTGTTTACTCACTCGCACTACATCCTTAAACTTCACCAGAGCACCCAGTCCTTCATTCCTGCAGCTATTTGTTTGCTGTGCTGTTTATGTTCATTACTATCACTGGGGTGATGAAAATTCATCTCGTTAACAGTTTATTGCTGTTTAGAAACAATGTAACTGGCTAAATGAATTGCAAAGCATACAGAGGGCCATAGACAATTTACATCACAAGTATATTATATATAGAGTATATTGCATTAAGATGCATTATAAAGAAAAACTGTTCAACATTCGTCCACTAAGATGTAAGATGAAAACGATGACTTCTGACTACTTCTGTAAACATTTCTTTTTTTACTCCAAGCTGATAAATGATTGGTTAAACTGTAGTTTTTCCATGTCTGAGCTCTACAAACACACCTTCTTTGCTGCGTGTAGCTCCCATATTAGAGACGATAATGTGTCCAGTCAAACCTTTCCTGCATAAACACTGAAGACATTGAATCCACAAAAACTTTGAGTGGTGAAATCTGTTAAACCCAGTTCGTCTTTCTGTTCCAGGAAGCGTAAGGAGGAAGAGGAGGAGCTGGAGAGAATCCTGCAGCTGTCTCTCACGGAGAAGTGATGCTGCAGCTGGAGCTGGACGGGTCCACACTTAATTTATTCTGTTTTAATTTTTAAATCCCAAGACATTAATTTATTATTGCAGATATTTTTTTTTTGTTTTTGTCACATGAAGGCTGCTAACATGCACAGACTGAAAGGAATTGATGTAGGAAATGCGAAATGGGTTACTTTGAATAAAATACTGTACACTTAAGCGAAGGAGATGACAAAAAGGGAGATTTTTCTTTTTTTTATTGAATATTTTTCAGTCTTGCTGTTTTTGAGTGATGAATGATCCTTAAACTTAAATGATCCACTACACTGACAAAAAAAATACAGTAAAACATAATAGAATAAAAAAAAAACCTTCTAAGCATTTATGTTGGATCACTCCTAAGTGTGGAAAAATAAAAAAATAAAGATAATCTTGGATTATTATGCCTGTCTTCAACTTGCATTAAAATATTTTACATGTTTACATCTTCATTATGTTATTATTTTTTACATATGACATGGTTACAATAACATTAAAAAAAATAATTAGCCAAAACTGAAAGTTTACCAGCCTTCTAAACAGAAAATCTGCCGATGTTCACAATAAGATGGTTTTGGCAAATTGTCACATGTGAAAATGTCTTTTTGTTTCTCTCTAGCTCACTTTTTTGGTAGTGTCAACAGTGAGTTGTGAAACAAAATCGCATTTTATGTAAATGCATTTGGCAGAAATCACCAACAAATGAGGATATAACATAATACAGCTAATATCAAAGCTAACGGTAGTAGGCTACTGCTAGCAGGCTAGTAGCCAACTAACGGCAATGACCTACTAACAGTAGGCTAGGAAATATATATATAATATGGTGGAGGTAAGAGCACCAGGCAGGTTCTGTCAGATGTGATGGTGTAGAAAGAGAAAGTGTAGCGGAGGGGGAGATTCTCTCAGAAGAGTTGGGTTCGCTAGGATTTGTTGAAGTTGGGGTCGCCCGTGTTCTGGTCGCGGTTCGTAGCTCATTCCACCACCGTGGAACGACACAGAAGAGTCTGGATAGTCTTGAGCTCGGTGTAGGTACTGCTAGCCGACAATCCCTTTATGACATAAGGGAACCATTTCAGAAAATATTTTTTATCATAAAGCTACAAAAGTATGGAGGCCCGGTGGTGCAAAACACAATAAGTTGAACAATTTACATTTCCTTAAACCCTAGATTGAGATTTATTTTTAAGTAACTTTTTCGTTATTTCAGACTTCTACAGTTAGCTTGTCAGTTTTCTAGTCATTTTGACACAAGAAGCTTTTCTTAATGAAATGGCATCAAATCCAGACAAAGTACAACGAAGAAGTTGAATATTAACACATGCTTCTGAAATAAACATTTTCTTCCTCTGACTTGTGCAAAACCTTCTGATCACAATAAAACATAAATGCAGTCTTTCTCAGTTTTGTGTGAAGTTAAAGTTTCTATCAAAAAACCTCAGAAGCACCAAATTTATTTTTTTTTTTTTTAGCAAATATTGTTTCTCCTTCACTGGTTTTCTGACTGATCTGTGGATTGCAGGTGTAATTTAGAGATATCTATAGTGTTTGACCAAATTTCCCTAACTTGGGGAAAAAAACCATAATTAACTGAGAACTCATATTCTTGACTTTTGTGCACATTTAATATCCCCATAGGAAAAAAAATGGATTGTGGTGGCAGAACTCAGTAAAACATGTAATCTTTGAGCCACATATTAGGCAGAAAGTTAAAGTTCATGGCATGGGGACGTTGGTTGTCCACTGGACCTTTGATTTGAATTTTTCACCTTCTTCATTCTGGTAGGCAGAGTCTTCGTCGTTTCCACTTTCCACGTAGATGTTTCCTCTTCTCTTCTGCAAGACTGCCTGAAGCTCACCAGCTATCTGAGCTGATTAAGACCCAGAAAAGAGCGTTACTCATTGAGATCAATTTCATCGACTAACATGCATTCGGTTGAACTTTAGTTATGATGTAAAATAAACTCATCTTTTATAGAAGAAGCATAATTTCACACAGAACATTTCAGAAAAATTTTACCTCGCATTTGAGCAGATAATTTTCTATATTCAGAAATACAATCAGCAGTTGGACATATATTTTTTACCTATTTCCCAAGGTTGGAGTATGAATAAACTTTTTTTTTTTCTATCTGTGCAATCACATTGTTGCTTGTTTCTGTCCTATCGACTGTTTATCCAGTAGGTGTTCTACAGGGTTTGGTCTGGGGACAGATATGACCATGGAGGAATGTTTTGAATCACGTTAAAAAAAACCAATGAACACATATTTTCAGTTTTCTCAAAGTCCACCAGATTTTCTTTAAAGGTCTACTGATGCCACACCCCCTTACAAGAGAAACAGTCCCTCAGCATCATAGTTCCACCATCGTACTTGACCGTGGGCATGATGCTCCTGAATTTCTCGTCAAAGAAGCTGTATTGGTTTGTAGTTGAAAAGTTCTGTCTGGATGTTGTCTAGCAAAAAAAATACAGGTTCAATTAAAATCCCATTTTAGCAAACTCCCCATGTTTGGACAACTGGATGGACAGAGAAAGTCCAACCAGTTGCTATGCAGATATTGTCCAATGGTTGTTACGGCACACAATTCTCCAATAGTGACTTGTTTTATTTACCTCTAACTGTACTAATTCTTTAAATGGAATCATTTCCACCAATGAAAAAAAAAAGAATCTGTTTTAGATTTTGAACACATTTTTACTCAGGATCCAAATAAATTTGTTTGAGTGTGTATTTACCTTTCTTTTTCATATGATCGTCCATATCGGGATCTTCTGGTAACACATAATCTCCCTCGTCAGGCTTGGGAACGGGAGGAAGATGCTTGTCTTTGGCCTGGACTCGCTGCATGGGGGCCACCTGAGCTTTGGGGACTACAGGTGGAGGCTTGTTGACACATTTTGGTGGAGGATCCATTACTGTCAAGCAAAAGCAGACATTAATCTGTGTCAGCGTGAACTCACTCGCTTCTCAAAGGAGTGCTAATCCTCACCAATCCGAGTATCGTAGGGTTGAGCTACAATGTAGGGACGCAGGCGGTACTCTGTCTTCTCCAGGAAGTACTTAAGAACATCGTTCAGCGAGCGGACTGTCATCTGCAGAGTAAACATTACGGAAAGATTATTTATGAAATCTATGAATTTTATGTTTGTACAGGCGTACTTATCATGAAATGTCAGAAAAACATATTCCAGACTAAGATTCAACCGTCACAGAAAAGTAACTACATAAACATGGCTATTTTCCCCCCTCTGACCTCCTTGAAATAAATAAAAATAAATAAAACATGATTTAAAAAAAAAACAGCATATCGCAATCAACTATGAAACTGTTAACATTCATAACATAAACTCCTATGTAACACAGTAATCTGAATGTGCTCAGTCAGCTTTCATTTCCTTACATGGAACCAGATCTTCTTTTAATCTATTAATCAGGCCTTGATATGTTTATTTCAGTCACTTTGAAATTTCTCATTTCTGTTCAGTAGTCTTTGTTTAGTTGTTCCCCTCTGGCCCTTTTAATTTTCAGGCACACTGAACTCAAGAGATGAACCAGATATGAGTTTACACATGAGACAAGTCAAAAGAAGTCATTTTTTTCCCAGCATTATTAGATCATTTGTTAATTGGAGCCTGTGTCAAATATGCAATTTGTTTACATTTTGTCAGTTAAACATGCACAGAGCTTGAAAGACAGAATAGTTAGTTTTTTTTTTTTTAGCCCTATTTAGTTAAAACCTTCCTAAAGACACTTTTCACAATATGGCGCCATTACAATTTTTGATCTCATTTAGGAAAATCTAAAGAACAATTGGTCAACATCACAAGATTGGAAGCAAAATGAAAAGAAATGGGAGCTTATTATTATTAATAATATTATTATTGAAATGAATATGAATATGAAACCACTGAGCAATATTTGTGTTCCACAATTGAGACAGAAATATGAGGCAAAATTGTAGGAGAAACTGATTTGGCTTCTTCGTGTCGTCATGTCGACGCAGCTTTTGATGTCGGTTGATGTTTAGCTTCTGATGTAACCAACAAGGAAATCCTCAAGTCTTTTTTTTTTTTATTTAATTGGACGTGAATCATTTACAATGTTGCACAATTGATTAAAGCAAGTGGTGCGATTGTTCATTAAATATTATGACCACCTTATGACATCTGGCCTTTCATTCACAGCCTGAGTTACATAACAGCTAAATACCTTCTAACACGCATGAAACCGGCATATTACATGTGAGAAATCGCCAATGTCAGTTTTTTTTAGGCGCTTTAATTAAAATCCATCAAAAAAGTTTTTTTGACAAAACAACAGAATTATTTGCTGTCGTCATGTTTGATACTCTGCCTAAATTATTTCACACAATTAAGGCAGAATGTCTGAACACTTTTGACTCCATATGGATGGATGCTAAGGTTCAAAACTGCATTTTCCTTTAGCAAACAATAAATTCAATGAAACATTTATGTTTCATGTCACCGTTTTCTTTCAGATTGTCACTATGTTCAGGTTGTGGATTGTGAGGAGAGCTGTTCAACCGTAAAAACAAATACTTTAGACTTACTGGAGTCTCGAGTTCGATCACAAAGCCGGCGCTCGTGGAGGTCACCCTGTAGTTCTTCAGGACATGCTCTCTGCAACACAGTGGACATCAAGATAGTTACTCTGAATGCAGATTAACGTTGTTTCTATCATTTGTCTAACTGGCTGAAATGTTTGGTTTCCCTTCTTTGTCAAAGCAGGATTATAAAAATAAACTTTAACAGCCATCTGGTTTATTTCGAAGTTCTGCGGAGGGAATTGGAGCTGCTGAGTGAGATTAGGGTGAAGTTTGAGTAAACCTGTCTATCTTCTGTCTGAGCGTCAGGGCGTAGTTCTTGGGCATGGTGGACGGACGGAGGATGATGTCTCCATTTTCCGGGTTCTCACTGAGCAGCTTTTCAGCCTCCTGTCGGGTCACATCGAAGAAACAACTGCGGGGAGCAAAGAAAGCAAAAAGACACGATCAACATCTGCTATAAGTTTTGAAAGCAAATAATTTGTTTTTCTCAATAAAATATTTTAAAAAGCTGTGAATAGAGCTGAAATGTTAGAATTTCTTTTGTCTAAGTAGTTTAATTTTCTCTGGAGGTCATTGTGAAACAAACTCGTACATTTTTTATTGATTCTTAAGTTTTATGAGTTCTGGTATCTGAGTCTTACAGGAAGGAAGGCTGTGAGCAAGCAGGTATTTACGTAACTGAAGGTAAATCATATTCTCACTGCAAGAGTCTCGAGATGGAAACATGATGCTTATAGGACTGATTAGAACCAAGAAATGATGCAGGAGAGGAGACAGAGGCTAAAACTGCTTGAAATAACCTGTAGATATTATCAGACATTATTGTCCGGGATAGTTGTCTCATTGTTTCGAGATGCAGACAAACATAACGTGTTAGAAGCTCCTCAGTTTAACTCACGCAGGCATGTCAGGAGTATCTTTTGTCTGCAGGAAGCCCGGTCGGGGTGGAAGAGCAGGGCGCTCCAGCTGGGGGTTTCTTTTGTTTTCCAGAGTCAGCATCTCCTCCAGCTTAATTTTCTGACCAGGCAGCATCTGAATGTCCGAGGGAATCTCTTTCTGCAATAAAATACAGATTACTGTTTACACAACGTAGTTCACCATAAAATACAGGAGAGAAAATTGAATGCACACTTTACTTAAAATATTAACAGGAACTGAAACAGTAGATACAATATTTAGGAAGTTTTACATATTAAACCCACCACTTTCTCAATTTTGGAGGGATGTTTTCTTCTTCTTGGCACTTTGAGGCAAAGATTGAACCGGTAATATTCAAGTGCTATTTTCTTTTAATAACTGACTTGTGAGTCATTCTATGGAGATTTACAGTAATCTGAAGGACAAATATTCAACGTATGCTGCAGAAACACATTGTTTATTCAACATTTTATTACACACTGATCAACAAGAAAACCTGAAAGATGCACCATAGCTCAGCCGTAACTTTACAAACCAGCCACAACTAATGTATTTTTTCTACAAGCAGAGATGTTGAAAATGCTTTGCAAGCTGTGATCCCATGGCATGCAGGAGGACGATAGAAAAATAACATCTTTTATAACATTTCCATCAATTCTTTCTGCTAAGGTAAAAGTTAGCACTAGCTTAGTTCTAAATTTTACCACAAGGAAGCAATTTTTACAGATAAATATTGTATTAATACTTTTCATTGTTTTTGACCATATTTAATTTTATATTAATTCACTCTGAATTTAATTAGAAAAACCCACTAAAATTTAAAATCTCATTTAGAAATGTGCAATGTTCAAGATGACAGCAGCTCATATTTTATTGCTCATATGTGTAGCTAATGTTTCAAAGTTGAGTAGTTGCCATCTCTAGCTGACTGTCTACATGCAGTTGCTTCCTTTAAAATTAGATGATGGAGTTCAGGAAGACAAATGAATTTAATTCTATCTAATGACACAGAGTACTTGACCTACTTTGAAAAAGTAATTTTCCTATGAATACTAAATAAAACAGGAGTTTTCAAGCTTGCGAGCCTCGTGTTCATCCTGAGTTTGTTTCTGTTTTTCAGATTTTTGACTTACATTAACCAGAGTCATAATGAAGCCTCTCCATTCCTCTCCCATGTCAGCATTATCCATCTGCAGAGGCAGAGAAAACAGCACAAGTGTTGGTAAGATGAGACCAATTGCTTTTCTTCAACAAATACCACACGTGAGCTTTATGTGAAATAAATAATACATATATGGAAAGCACCTCAAGCCCACTGCTACGTATGGTGGAAGATCTGTGATGAGGTGAGCCCGTTTCTCTAAACTCATTGAAATTGCATTTCAGCCCCTCAGTGCTAAATCCTAGTTAAACTTTATAGTACCTAAATCAGTGTGTATTCAAATTAACCAGCTGCTAAAACTAAGTGAATGACATTTTTGTGATAAATGCTGAGTCGGTTTGAAGTTTTACAAACCTTTAGCTGCACCTCCTCCAGGGGCAAGCTTAGGGTGAAAATGGTTGGCACTTTTTTTTTATAAGGAGACTCCATGTCCATGGACTTTATCAGCCCCAGGTCCAGCCTTTCTGAATACTGTTGAACAAACAGAAAGTCCCTTGGCGGTTTAATAGATGAAATATCAACAGCCTTGTACTTCCTTATTGCCCCTCTGATGAGTTTCTTTGGACTCAGATTTTGGGGTCTTGCACATGAAAAATACTTTCAATTAAATTTGACCGCGTTATTTTATGAAAGACAAACTTTTGACTGTGTCCTTACTGTGTCTTGTGTATCACTTTTGTACAGAAACAGTGTTGTTCCTCTGAGCTCTCCGTAGAAGTTCCTGAAATCCTGAAAGTCATAAATGTCCTTTGAGTTGCTGCTGTGGATGAAACGTTAACCTTTACACAGAACTGCAATCCAATAAACTCACCCTCGTCTTTATGGTCGACTAAAGTGCAATTAATTTTCTTTAATCTCCGGTAAAGTAATCGAGATTGTTAATTTACTTATTTATGAAAACAGTACAGTTTTAAGCGAGTTTTTTTTTTAGACTCATCATTCAAAGAATGTTCATCTATCAGTAGGAATCGATCTTCTTCATAAATTATTAGTTTAAAATAGCCTCCCACAAAATAAAGCAATCTCAGTTTGACCTTGGCAACAAGATCAGGTTTCTAAAAAAAAAAGGTTACAAAGAGAATCAGCCAAAAAAATATTGTCATGAATAATACCTCTTTCATTGACAGTTTCTGTGTTTAAATCTCCAGTTTCAAACTTCTACTAAATTGCAGTGTAGGTTATGTTACCTTCTCTTTGAGGTTTTTCTTCAGCAGGTTTCCACAGTGGTACAGAGGCAACGCTGTGATCGTCTCCCTCCTCCTGTGGACAGCTCTCGGGTGCGGCCTGCCCTCCATCAGATCTCCGAGTTTCTTCTCCTTGCTTAGTTCGCCTCAACGCTCGTGAGCCTTTGAGCTGAGAACTGAGCTCGTCTGTGTTTTTGTGCGAGCTGAGATGCACTGATTTACTGCCTGAGATTGTCACTGCTCTATAACTCCACTATCATAAGTTTTCTCGCGCAGCCTCAGAGCTGCTCTGGCTCTGAACTGGGAAATGCCACACTGATTTATGAAGAAGGAAGTAGTTAGTTGAAAAAATAAAAAATAAAAAAATAAAAGCCAAAGAATTATCAGTATTTGTACTTTGGCCCTGCATAACTCATGATAATTTGCTTTTCATTCTCATGTGCAGTAAAGTGTGTTGGCGTTAGTTCACGCACAAACACAAAGGCTTTTTTCAAGGCAAAACTCTAAAAATGTAGGACGGATTAATCATTAGCGATAAAAGTAAGTAGATAAACAGCTCAACTTTTAGTCTCAGTTTAGACTCCTTTTCGCACAAGAAAGCTCAGACTGTAATACCTGAATCCTATAAGGTGAGACTTTGTAATGCAAAGAAAAACAGCTCTGAATTTATGCCAATTAAAATCTCCTGCACTGGGTTTAAGTATCCTGGATTTATTGCAGCCAATGCTCAAGAGTGACAACTACAGCAGTAACATATCAGATAAAAAGCATTGTAAAGTCCACAAGATGGGTTAGGTAAACAGCTGCATTCTACTGTGCACGTGAAAATAAAATGTTACACTGTGTTTCAAAATATTGTTATTGTTGTTTTTGTTTTTAATGATTCTCTGAATGGATTAGATTTATATTGATAAATGTTGCCCATGTCTCCTCTAAGGATGTTAATCTTTTTACATTATTTTCTAATTCTAGGTTTTAATGTCTCACGGGCTGCACTGAAAAAAAATGTTTCTTTGAACCTACTTTAAAAAAAATAATAATTTGTTACAGTTAATCTTATTGGTTTTGCTCAAACTGTAATTCGGATTTAATTTATAGCTTGAGAAAAACTAATACAATTAGCTGTAACAAATTAGAGTATTTTTTTTTTAAAGTTGGCTCAATGAAACGTTTATTTCAGCGTGTGGTGTTGCAGTTTCAAGCTACTCCAAAGTCACTTGATAGAGCATAAACAGCTTTTTACTGCTCAGGTCATAATGAAGCATGTCTCCCGCTAGATAATGCATTTCAGTGTCATATAAAAATCCAAAGTAAATCAACTCCTGATGTAGATAAAGTGTCTTTAAACCATCATACCTGATTTGTTTCAAGCAGCCAACACGTTCTGCAGCCCCACTTTTTCGTACAATCTGTTTGCAGAGCAGAGGAAAACATAAAATAAATCTAAAGGTTGCTTTGTCTTGTTTAGTTTTGGTCCAGGAAGCACTGAGTGAAGAGGCCTCTGATGTCCTGAGGGATCCACGTGATTCATATCTGAAACCCCAACACCATTCAGTGCCTTATACATTAAATATAACATTTACATTTCTGATTTAGTTGGAAAAAATATAGCCAGTGCAGCAATTTAAAAAAAATTGTGTGACATGAGAATTTATTTCTGATGTTCAGGGCGCTGATGGCTGCATATCAGATGAGCAGGCAGAGACTGGTGTAACTTACAGAAACTATAGGATCACAGGAGTCTTTTGCATCATATTCATACGGAGAACTCTAATTCTGGAAATGTTATCAGAATGGTAGCCAGGTAGTAGACTCATTTCAGTTTAAATCCATGACAACACCTACGTTTCGTGGTCTATGAACTTTAGTATTTCTAAAGTCTAGTAGAGAGTTGATTTCTAACCTGGGAATATTTTTTAGACCAAAAACAATGACTTCTATGTTTTCTGCCATTAGCTAAAGAAAATTCAGATTAACTCATATTATGGATTCTGCCTGTTATTGCAAGGAACTGTGGTCATGTGGTGACAAAAAAAATGTGTGTAGTCAGCTCACACAGAGTATGAGATGTTGTAATAGAAGATCTTTTAGGCTGGTGAAGTAGATGTCAACTTAAAGTGGCCTGAGGATGGATCCACACTGTGGAACCCCACAATGTGATCTGGGTTCGCTCAGGAATAATGGTGTCAACAAACAACACTGCATCAGGTAAAAACAGTTTGATTGCAGTGTAGTGGTGGGATTTAAAGTTTTGGTTCTTTTCTTAATAGTAAACACAATCAGAGGCACAAAAAAGCCTTATTTCATATGTGAAATAAACCTTTCATTTTGTTTCCCCACAATAAATTCAGCAGAAACACCATGAGAAGTGGGTGTATTGATTAACAGCAGCAGCAGGATTTAAACCTCAGCTTCTTGGTGTCACTGTTGTCAAGACGGGGAAATATGAGGCTCGATCTAAGTTTAACCTGAGGTGAAAGTGCTTAATGATTAACTGATGTTAAATACCAGGTTAAATGTCTGAATGACTCAGGGTGACATCTAACCAATAAAAATGTGTCTCAGCTGAAGAATTTGTGTTGGCAGAGCAAATATTTTTAACATCTGTAATATTGTGCTTTAAAGTAAATAAAAAACATTTGCCTTCACTTTACAGGAGCTGTTTGGACCAAAAAACAACAACAACAACAACAAAAATCCTGGATTTATTACTTAAATGTAACTAACAGGCTCAGCTTGTCCCACAAAGTAATTTATTAGTGTAGTATAAACATGGTCTTGTTTTGTACTGTTATTTGTTTATTAACTGAGATATAAGCAAGAAACCCGTGGCACAGAGAATGATGATGCAAACACTGCCCTCTAGAGACTAAGTATGGACATAGCAGGACAAAAAGTCTAGTCGTCCAGGTTTTTTCTTCTTTCTTTTCCTTCTTCTGGTAGGGCTGTTAGTATTTAGGGTTGGCCCCCATTTTATGCCCTCTAAGCCGAAGACATCTTTACGTTTCTTAAAAAGAGAATGTTTTCTTCCATTTTGCAATTTCCTTACCTGCAAGTTATTTCTTGACTGAGTCAAGGATGCCTACAAGACATCAATTAAATACCTTAAGCTGATGTAGACAGATGCAGGTGGAGAGATATCACATGTCTCCGATTTTTGCTTCTCTTTACTGACTCCCTGTTGAATCAAAAACGGAAGAAACACAAGGTTCTGGAAAATGAAGCTCCACTAAAAAGGATAGTTCCGTATGTTTTCACTGTCAGACTACAGGTCTGCTGGTGGCTCTTTAAGATGCTAGAAATAAAACTAATGTCGTTTTTGACCTGGAGACATCATGTCAACTTTTAAAAGCTTTCTATTTTGTCAAAACCTAGAGTGGCTTCATTCTGAATAGCTGTGCTGAAACACACTTAGGGTCTTCATAGACCACTTTCCCACCAAATGTACTATTTTTTTTTCTATTTTCTGATTTTCTAATATGATCAATTAGGGGAAAAAATCTATGTATATAAAATAGTTTATCTATATATTATGAGAATGTCCTTTTGTTAGAATTACTGTAATGCAACATAACAGAGACAAAGTCAATGGGACATTTTTGAGAAATGTTAAGGTAAAAAGCGAATAGGCAGCTTATTCATTGCTCAGTCACAACTCAACACAAATGCATTGCAGAAACAAAGAATCAATCTGAAATTCTGTCAGTATCTGCTTCATAAATGAATTTGATTATTGGTCGGTGTATGCCTTCACACAAAAACGCTCTGAGCTGCTCTGATGTTTTTTCACCCTGCTGGTCCCTTCAGCAGCTCTCATCTTCCTAGATTCCTCATCCATGAGAGCAGGCAAGGGAATTGGACACAAAGGACAGAAAGCAGCCAGTGTTGTCCATCATGGGGCCTCTAATGATGTTGCTTTACAGCCACTGACTGAGCAGAAAATGACCGCAGGGACAGGCCACAACACTCTGAACTGATCACAGCAACCTTGCTGTTCCTATCCTCCAAATTATGTAAACAAATAACAACATAAGAGGAGGGTGGTTTTAGTTTTATTTTAATATGCTTTCTCTGATTGTAGACATGATGAATTCTGTCCTTCGGTGAAATGAAGACCGAAGGCGAAAGATCCGCCGGCCGTCACGTCAGATCAGTGCAGACTAACCTAGCGGATCTGAATCATGGTCAGGTGGCGGCTGATGGCGAAATGGCGAGCTGAGGTCAGACCTGCTCCAGAGACAGAGCTGGGTGTGGTGCCCACCGCAGGACTCGTCCGCTCCTGGAAAACAGAACAGCTTCAGCGTATAGGTTTGCTTTTATCTCCATTTCCACCTCCATTTGTTCTAATTAGAAGAATGAAAAACAGCCCACATGGATGGCTGTATTCGTATAGATAACTATGCTTATTTGTCTCCGAAGCCGCCTGTTCTAATTCTCCCTGTGATGGAAAGGGAGGCAGGGAGGAGAATGGAGACCTGGGGAGACGAAGTGGACCTCCTGCTGCTTGCAGTGTCTCCGTCTGACTTATATTAACATAAAGCACAAAGTCTTACGCATCCGTCTCCTGTGTGGTCTCCATTTAAAAGCCATTTTAACAAATGCTGTGCGTATTCGTAGCTTATTCAAATGTTTATTCTTATTAAGTGCTTATTTTCTACTTTGTGACCTTTTTCTCTAACAATTTCAATTAAAAACTTAAATTGCGTTTAAACATTTTGAATGACTTTGATGCGTGGACAGAAAAATAATATAGACTGCAGTGTATTCATTTCCTGCCTGAATGGAAATGAATGGAAATTTTGGGTGATAATGAAAAATATCACCCAAAATTGTGAAAACTGTTTTTCTCCCAGTAGTTACACATTTAGAGTGATTGCCATATAAGTGAACTGTTTCTACAAAGATTATGTGAAAAGCAGAAAAGCAACAGTTCATAGAATCAAAAGATGTAAATTACTGTTTAGGATAAATTAACCTTAACCAAGAAAAAGCTTTGTACTTTCTTTTTTTGTCCATCTCTATTTTTTGAAAAGACATTAATTTAGTATAAAAATAGATTTCTTATGAAAGATACCCTAATTAGACAAGCTTATCTGATTATACGGACATAACATTGTATGCACAAATAATTTAATAAAATAATTTAAAACATGACAGGTTTATTTGGACAAAATGAACACACCACAACTATTATCACACCTCACACTTGTAAAAACAACAACAACAAAAAAACACCAAGTATTTTACTAACAAAAAACCCCCAATCTTTCATCTATTGGATTGCTTGAAATTAATAGGTATGTGAAATACCAGTTGTCATGCACATAAACCACTTATTTTTTGTCCTTTATATGTGATAAATATTATAGGCATGCAAAGAAATCTAAGAAATATTAATTTTAAAGGATAAAATTAAAGATTACAGAATGTCCTTGTTAAAACCCACGTTTGCCAAAACAAAGATCATTTCACAACAAAAATGATGTTGAATCTTTGAGTGATATTTAAATAGTTTAACAAAAATGACATTTAGTTTAACAAAAATGTCAGTTTCACTTAAATTTGCTCATTGTATTACGGACACATGCTGTTTGAACATATAATGATTCTCACCTTCGTTTTGTTTATTGAATTTTCTGAGTCCCACAATCCCTCCTATTGAAAACCTGGACTCAGAGGGACAGTCTGTCCCCATGGAAACAGATGATGCTGCCAATACAGAGGCGCAAACATCACTGAGAGGAAGACTGGGCATATAGAAGGATAACAGAGAAACACTCACCATCTTCACAAGGCTTCGCCTGAACTTTCCTCCTGATGATCCTGCAAACACCAAAACAATCAACACTTGTTTTCCAGATCTTTGCTGTCAAGCAGAAACACTGAAACACACCTGGACACCCTTACCTGTTGATTGAGCTGATGCTGGGAACGTTGCTTGGGTCACACACTTGCTCCAGCACCAGCCTGTCCCGGATCTCCCAGGCAAACATCGTGGGACTGTTGTGTTTCAGCTGCAGGATCTTCTGCACCACTGTGGGGGTCGCCACCTTGGGTTTGGAGCCACCTATCAGCCCTGGTCTGATGCTTCCTGTCTCGTTGTACCTGGCATGTTTGGCAAGGAAAGGTTGACACTTACACACACAAGGATAAACAGGCGACCCGTTGGCTGCCAACTTTTACTTTGTGTAGTTTCCATTTTCATTAAATTAACATTATCAATCAAACCCTACATGCCACAACATTTGGTTGTGAATATCAAGGTTTTTTTTGTTGTGTTAAGTTTAATCAAACGACTACTCTTTTTTTCTATGCCAAATTAAAAATCGTGGAAAGCAATTATGACAAAAAACTACAATCCTTTTATTAAGCTTCTAATAATTGTTATTTTGCTTGTGCATTGTATGCAGCGAGTTTCAAGATTTTTGGTTTTGGTCAAACGCCCTGATTAAAATAGACAGACCGAAAGTCATCGTTAATGCTTTTAACGATGACTCGATAAAAGCATTAAAAGAATCCATGAGCTTTCAAACATTTGTTTTTGAAAGATTTTATGATGTCATAACTTCCTGATTCCATATGACTGAACCCATTTTAAACTGCAGCTACCTGGTCAATATTTTGCTGACGCAGCCATGACTGACGCGCAGACGGCGCGAGATCTCACAGGGGCGCACCCCGTGCTGCGCGAGCTCCACGATCCGGTGTCTGACCTCGTGCGGTAACGGCCGCCCGTTGATGAAGACTCCGCCGAGCTGGTTTACCCCGCCGAACCCTGAGTGTCGGAGCAGAACGAGAAGACCCAGTTCCAGGACTTCAGACAGCCTCTGTGGAAAGGATGCGAGGTTCCGATACTTACTGTGCGCAACTGTGAACGGAACCAGTCCAAAACTTACTTCCATCACAGACACGTCAAAGAACCACGACCAGCTAAACTTGTCGTGGTTCCACCTCCAAGGTTTAGATAAGACACAGAAACTTGAGCAAAACAAAAAATTACATCCTAGATCCAGCTCTGTATACAAAGTTTGGCGATGGACCTTCAAACAAACGGAGAAATTGAAAATAAAGTATAGACTTAAAACTTTAAATGCAGACTACCTCTCTACTATAGTTTCAGCACCTGATCAGTGAACAGCAGTGAAAGCCTCTGAGCGCACGGGCGGGGCTGAGGCGCTTATGGTTTCGTCGAGCGCAATTATACGCAAAGAAGGGAGCAGACAGGACAAATTGTAATAACTGTTGAGCATTTCTCTTTAGCCCGAACGGTCGTTTCAAAAAGTATGTCTGGATTTTAAAAGAAACTTCTAAATGTTCAACTTGATATTGTCGACGTCGTTCAATTTTTCCTTTTTTAAATATTATAAAGATTTAACCCAGTGAGCTCTTTCAGCAATGCTTAGAGAAAGAATTGCGATGTAATCTATCTATTATTATGCATCAGTTTGAACAAAAAGGGGGATTTTAAAGAATGAAAGAATATTAAGCTTTAAGAACATAATTTTATTCCTTATCTCTTTAATTTCAAAGAACTAGATTTTCTTGATCTTTTAATTCATCGTTAGTAATTCAGGCTTTCTAAAGATTTTATTTCTTTTGACTTTGAGTGCTTGCCAGCAGGCCTAGGTGGGCCCCATGTGGAGAAAAGGAGGGCAGGCCATATGGGTCCCATATGGGTTTGTCCGCGGGTTCCACGATGGCCCCACATGGGTTTGCCCATGTAGGGCCAGAGCCCACATGGGCCCTATATGGTGGTGGCCCACATGGGATTGTCCATTTAGGGCCCATGCAGGGCCCATGTGGGCTGTGGCCCTACATGGGCAAACCCATGTGGGGCCATCGTGGAACCCGCGGACAAACCCATATGGGACCCATATAGGACCCATATATCAGCCCTCCTTTCCCTCACATGGGGCCCACCTAGGCATGCTGGCTGCAGTCTTTGTACCTGGCTAGTATAGATTTCTTGACTGAAAAAATTAAAATAAAAACTTTTTGACCTATGTAAAAACAGCAGAAATGTGACAGAAAATAACATGATATCCACATTATCCAAACATAGCTGTGGACGCATCATACTCTGAGGATGCTTGTTATCAGCAAGGGCAGGTCAGAGTTGTATGTACAGGTATACAGCCCAATCCTACAAAAATAAATGTTAGTGACTTCAAGAGAGAAGAGACTGGGACTGACATTCATAGTCAGGAGAATTAAATGATCCATCTTGATACATATTGATGTGTTAAAATGGACTAGTCAAAGTCCACACATAAGTCCATTTGAGAACGTGTGGCATTAGTCATAAAAAGCGTGGATACCCTTTTCCTTCACTTTAGAGTTACTTGTCACTGTGTTTTGCTCTATCATCAAAATTATAAATAAAATACATTAGGTTTCTGCTGTAATATCACAAGAAAGAAAAAAGACAAAGAAAAAAAAATCCAAAAGTGTTATGAATATTTTTTATATTTAAAATAGAACACAATAACTAATTTCATAAAACCCGCAGGACTGTAAAATATAATTTCCTCAATAAATTTTAAAATTATTCTAATGTCTACACAGTAGACATTAGAAGTACACAATAAGTTGGTTTACAATAGGGGTCAACAATCTTTATGATTCAAAAAGCTATTTTCCTTCAGTCCAGCCAAGTAAAACTCATATATAGTTGAAAAATGTACATGTGTTAATAAAGACAATTTGGATTTGATAAGTATGTTACAGGTAATTTTTAAAAGACTTTTGTTTTATTTTTGTTGCCAGATTTCAAATTAAAGAAATAATAAACAACTTTTGCAAAAAAAGAAAAAAGTAGATACATACATTTCTTCTATAGGATGTTGATATTTGTGGAAAACGATGCATATTTTACTATTTGTTGTGAAGATTCAATGCAATTATTGCATCAAAAAACCTGAAAAGCTGCTAAAACCAGAATTTAATTTAATTTTATTATGTCTATTTTTAAAAACAGACAGTCAAAGTTACTAGGGAAGCAGTACGTAGGGTTCAAAGAGCCGCAGGTTGCAGACCTTTCTGGCTCCGATAAGATGTAATGTAATTTCTCCATTAATTCATTTCCCCGGAAAAGAAAAGTGACGTAACTCCGGGTTTATTTTTGGCTGTCCAACTTTTTCCGGAAACGCCGGTTAAGTAATTCAAATCATAACCACATGTACACAAACCTGCTTAGTGGGAACTACATTTGTCTCTGCTTTGTGGAAGAAATGCGTTTTGAGTTGACAGAGGTAATCGCTACCGAGATGCAGATGAAATAAATTAGTGTACTACACAAAAGCGCCTTTGTTTTGACATCGTATTAGCCGTGTTTGTAATGTAGCTTTCTTGCTAGGTGCTAGTGTACCTAGAAACGCGCTTTGCCTTAGCGCGTTTCCGATATGTTAGAAACATTTACAGAACATCCTTTAAAGTATTTGAAAAACAAAACAAGTGTTAAAACAACTTGATCCAATGTAATTTCTGGTGGGGTAAGAATTGAGAAGTAGTAGTGTAACATGCGTTATTGTCCCGCGCTGCTTAGATGCAATACACGATTTCACCATTGAGCGGCGCTGCGTAACCTACCTAAGATTGTACTATGAACTCTGTCAATGAAAATGAAGTATCGGATGGTAAAGGAAATATCAAAGACCACCTTTTCTTCATTGAGGACTCCATCACTTCAGAGAGTGGAGAAGAGACGTGTTCTGGTTACATGAAACATGAGAAAAGAGCCAAGCTGTTTTCACAGCTCAGCAGAGACAGCTCTCCTCCGCTGCTCCTTGCTTTCTCCATCACCTCTGGAAAGACTCAGCAGGACACCAGCAGTGTCTCCAGTGCTGGTTCACAGGAGCAGCTGGAAGAGGACAGCGATCAGCCTATTGAGGAGTGGATGATCCTGGATGGAGAGGAGCAGGCGGAAGACCCAAGCATCCAGCTCAACCTCGGCTGCTGGGAGAGCTCTGAGCAGGATGTTGAAGATGAAGGTTAGAGATCATCTTTGCCAGCATTATTTATCTTACTTTTAATCGCAGTAGATGAAGTGCAAACATATTTTTGTCTGATATTAATAATCATAAAAAAGACATCAAATTTAGCTAAATGGATTACATAGTTCCCCTTATGAATATGCTTTAATAAAATCTAATGATTTCTGAGATCTAGATCCATTTCTTCATATCTGAATCAAATGGCTGAATTACTTAACTCATAACAACTATTCATTTACTTCAGGTGTGATCTAAGCCATTTCTCTGTAGTCCAGGGTGTGAGTTTGGGTTGTTGTTATGCTGAAGAGGAAACTGCTGCAGCCTCTGTCAGGTTTTCTTATAGGATTGCAGATTTGTGGAGGGCACAAATTATTTCCCCTTTTAGCCAATACTCTCACCTGAGCTATGGAGCTCTGCAGCTCTTCCAGAGTAACTATGGGCTCTTTGTGTGCTTCTCTCATTAATGCTCGTCTTATCAAAGTAGCTCGTAACTGTAGTTTTACAAAATCAATGTAGTTGGGTATTAAAGACTTGAATTTTGTAATTAATTCTTTACATTCAATAAAAACTCAGGCATCTTTTTATATTTGGTATTTTCTGCCATCTACTGTTTATGTGAAGGCAATATTATAGAGTTACACAAAATCTTGGGCCCCAAAAAGGACAGCAGTATTTGGATGTTTAATCCAGTAAAGATTTACTAGACTACTGATGCTGATACAGCATCAAATACACTTAATCACTTATTGCCAGTTGTGTCCCTATTGCAGAATTCACCAGCGTTATTGCATATTTTCCTCGTATTGTGCAACCCTAGTGGCCCCTCCACTAACAGGTAACGCAAGCATTTTGTGGTCATTCTCTCCATCAAGGTATGACAGACAAGGAAGTGAAATCAGGAGGGGATTCCTGGGCTGTCTCAGACAAAGACAAGGTGATCTTTATTATCTAGATTTCAAACACTAAGCTTGTTGATTCAGAAAATATTCAGTGAAAACATGTTGTAGGAACTCAGAAATAGTTATTTGCTGTACTCAATTTGGATCTTCCAATATGTCCAGTATGGAGGCACTCGGTCTCTGGGCAGTCGCTATTTCATGGCTGGTCGCTCATCCATCTGTAACATCTGCAACAGGATGGGACACGTCGCCAGAAGTTGCTACTTTCACAAGGTACAGCTAAAGTCACCTGTGTTTGTTGACAACATCATGTCATCAATCAAAAATGGATAAAAAAAAAAAAAATCTTGTTCTCCTCAGCAGAAAAGTCCCACTTGTGTCCTTTGTGGCGTCCAGGGCCACGTCCAAAGAGACTGCCCGAGCCGGCCCTGTTCCACTTGTGGGCTGCCTTCGCATGCCCTCAATCCCTGCAGAGTGCCTCCAGTGTGGAAGCAGCACTGCCAGCGCTGCGGCGTGACCGGCCACATGTTTGATGTGAGTTCATCTATCAACTCTCATTAGAAATTCCCTGGATTGTTTTGATTAAAGTGTGCTTAGTGTTGAAGAAATTCTTGAAACTTAATTCTATAATCTTGTGAGGATCTCTGCATTTTAGCCCAATTTTTATAAAGTGTTGCTCTGTTTCTGCATTTCCTCTTCTGTGAAACTACCGTGTTTATCTGGATGTTGCTCAGAGGGAAATTCTTATTCTTTGTTTGTTGTGGGGTTTTTTTCAGGCCTGCCCAGATACATGGCGACAATACCACCTGACTGTAAGAGGAAGTTTTATTTTATTCCTAATTAATCTGCAGCATTGCACAACTACAATATCAAGACATGGCAGTCCACCTAGACATGCAGGCTGGACAAGGAGATAATTAGTCATAGAGGCAGCCAGGAATCCGGTGGTAACTCTGGAGGAGCTGCAGAGGTCCAAAGCTCAGGGAGTAGAATCTGCCTGCAGAACTACTATTAGCTGTGCACTCCACAAATATGGCCTCAGTGGAAGAGAGGCAAGAAGAAAGCCATCAGAAGTTCAGCTTACAGTTTGTCATTAGCCATGTTAGAGACAAAGACTATTTCCTGGTCAGATATGATCAAAATACAACTTCCATGCAAATCCTTGTGCGAACACACCAACCCCACGGTCAGTCATAATAGTGGAACAATCTTGCAACAGGAGGAGAAAAACTGGTTGGCGTTTATTGAGAGATGATTACAGCTGTTTAAAGGATATATTCTGATTGGTTTATTTGTCACATGCAGGGTCAATACAAGTCAACAATAAAATGAAATTATGTGAATGAGAACAATCGTTCAACTCGCCATCAAATCAAGAAATACTCACATGCAGTAGAAGTAAAGTAAGAAGTTTGCAAGAGTGACCTTCTTAAAATTCATAACTAAGTCCAAAATCAGTGTTTGCAGACACTTTCCATTCAGCTTTGCAAGCAAGACTGGGTCAAATTTTCTGTCTCCATAGGTAGACGTATCCTTAAAGACTTGCAGCTGCAGCTCTGCTACAGGTGGCTCTACAAAATGTCGACTCAAGAAGCATGCCTCACTTTTCACTTTTTCAAGAGAAACTTGAAAATCATAAAACATTTTTCCTTCACTTTATAGTTATTTACTACTTTACGTTGACTAAGCACAAAAACTCACAATAAAGTTTGTGTTTATAGTGTGATAAACTACGGAAAAGTACATGTGGTCTCAATACTTTACATGTCAGTAACAGAGGTGACGATAAAGGCAGAAGAAAAACTGAGGAAAATATGTTTTTTTAATGTACTCTGTGGCAATTGAAGTATGGATTTGTCAATGCATTTTAATCTACGGCCAAGCAAAACATAAAAGGTCAATTTCATTTTTTTCTAGGTCAAGTTAGGGGTTCCTTTCAGACCCAGAAACGCCTGCAGCCTCAAACATAAGAGCCACCATGCTCATTGCTACAACTGCTCAAAAAGGGGACATTATGGTCATGTAAGTAGATGACTTTCATCATCTCAGGATGCTCTGTTCCTATATTTTGTCCTTTTTCTCTCACTCATTTGGATGGTTGTCTTTCTTGACATCAGGAATGCACAAAGAGGAGGATGATCAGTGGCACTTTTCCCTCACTGCCTTACGTTTGTTATTATGACACTCTGGATGACATTCTGCAGCAGAACGCCCCGACGCTCACACCAGCCAAAGGTGATTAAAAGTTGCTTTTAAATAATTATTGCAAAAAATATCTACATTTAGAACAAAGTCTTTCAGCTGCCATAATTGTACAAAAGGTTTTTAAACTTGTGAAATTTGACATGTGCTTTCAGACCTTGCGAGTGCTGGACCCCCGACTTCTTCACAGCAGGAATGTTGCAAAGATACGCCATTGATGCAGGGAAGAAGCAGGACAAAGCTGGAGCCTGGCGCTCATCCTGGGAGGAGGAAGACCTGGCCTGAAAGGCGCAGAGAGAGGCGTGAAGTGAAGCGACTGAGGAGGGAAGCCCAGGCTAAGCGGGAAGGAGGATTTCTGGGGAGGCATTTTTGCACCATTGATGGTGCAGTTTGCCCCGCTGACCCCTATAGACCCATGCTGCGCAGTCATGGAGAGTACAAAACCTCTCAGGAGAACAAAAAGAGAGAGGAGAAAGCTGGAAAGAAGAGCAGGAAGAGCAGAGAGACAGAGAAGTGGAGAAAAAGAAGGGGGATAAAACGCGGGGATTTGTATCCACACGGTGACATTGACATTGGAAGTGAAAACCTTCTGTCTCCAAAGCAGAGAGTACATCACCGAAGGAGATGATAAGTGATGTGAAATTTTGCCCATTCAGTGGCATTAAATGTTCTGCTCAGTTTATTTATAATATGTATTTAATAACGCATAAAATACATTAATGAAAAATTAATTGAATCAAGTGTGGAAGTAGCTTAAGCCTTTTTTCAGTTTTGTGAAAGTTTATACTCATGTTTTTAAATTTTTAAAGAACAATTAATGTTATAAATATTAAAGCCTTGCATATGGATTCAATTCATGTGAAGAGTCTCTTTATGTTTATTATACATTACATTTTTTTCTGATTTGCTATGGTTGTTTTCTTCCTTTTCATTTCTACTATACAGAAAGAGTGAACCTTTGACCTGAAATATAGTTTAATTTTGTTTAAACTGAGGTTGCATGATTTCAACCTCAGTTTAAAACCAAATTGTCATTTGGTTTTAAAACCTTGACAATTTTAAAATATCTACCATCTACTATAGAAACCAGCCTTTAATCGGGCTGCATTGAGGATTTAAGGTGGATTTTTGATACTTTAATTGCTATTAGGATATGATTCCAAAGTTTTAATTAGCGTTTTTACTACTTGCACATGGATATGTATTCTCAAAATACACTTAATTTTTGTTTTTCTGTAAGGTACATTTTTCAATATGGTGTAGTTCTTTGCATTTATAATATTCAATACAATAATATATCAAAGTGTGGATTGCTTTAAAGAAAAGAAAAAAGAACTAGTTGAATGAATCTATTAGTTTCACTGCCAAACTCCTGGCTATGATCATATTGGCTGGGCAAAATTTGTTTGAAAACATTTTATATCATTTTTAATAAAAAATATTTTGCTGACTGGGTTACGTGTCGCAATGTGGATACAGTAAACTACTTTTGGGTGATTCCAATAATGTTTTTTTTTATATTTAATAGTAAATTTAAATGCTGAGTAGCAAAAAAAATGAGTTTGAAAAATGTCCTTTTGTTGCCTGTGACATTTAAACCGTAAACACCGTATTTGTGAGTGTAAGCTAATGTTGAGGCTGCAAGAAAGTATAATATTTAGGCCAATAAATAAAAGTGGTTAGCTTTATTAATATGAAGCTTGCATTTGTTTATGCCGAACGAATAAAAGCCGTGTGGAGCCAGTGGGTTTTTTCAAAGCCTCGTCTCATAGTAGTTCTGCTGTGAAGCTGCTGAATTATTAATGAGCAGAGCAGCTGCCTGAGGTTTTTCAGACAAAAGTAGTCGACTCTGATAAAAACAGCCCCATTCAAAATAGCACACGAAGGATTCTATATGCGAAAAAATGTAGAATCATGTATATTTAAGAAATTAATCTCTTATTCTTCCTCTCCATTCAGTATAGTTTGAAATGTACCACAAATGTCTGTGCTGACGAGCTCCATGAGTCTCTGTTATGGATTGATCGCGACTTGACAGAGATGCGAGGCTCCCATTGATTGATCTCCACTCCACTCCCCGCTGACCAGAGAAAACACCCGATAGCGAATGCGAGAGGGGATTTAAATTAGACAAAAACCGTCCGCTTTAGTTGACGGACGAGGCTGCCCTTTGCGGTCTCATGCGGGTTGGCATCGTCCGCGGGTTCGTGTGTCAGAGGAACGGCTCAGCGTTGGCGCAGAGCGACGGTAGCTGGGCTGTAATGTCGGCAGCGTTGGACTTGTTTTCCCCCGTAGACCTCGCTTCCTGTTAGCCTCGGGCTCGCTGGAAAATCGACATTATGTTAATGACCGAGCAGGTATAGTTAGCCAACACAAAAGAGGGGGTGTAACTTTGCTGCCTGCGATAGCCAGTCCTTCCACCTGACTTCTATTTTTCCTCACAAATCTATGCTGATAACTTTTATTTAATGCCTAGTATCCGGGTTAGTTTGCTAGCGCTCCTCAGCTAGCCATCTTTGCTCGGGTTGACGGCTTGAAGTGTTGAACTTGGTTGGGTTTTGATGACAAAGAGCAGGCGGTGTTAAGTTGATGGTAAATATACGTGTTTGCAACGGGCTCACTCGTGTAACCAGTGCCTATAAAATACTTTAATTTCTTATAACAGTGTTCAAAGCGAGAGACAAAAGGAAGAAAAAAGGCTTGTTCTGGTATTGAGGAACATAATTGATTTTTGTTGTCGATTTCTTTTGTAGAGCACACACATAAACTGTATTACTTTAGATATTTTGCTTGCAATTGTACTAAAAGAATAAACTGAAATAACGTTTTTGCACACAGTGATAGCGAATGGAGCAGAAGCAGATTGTGTCTGCATGCTATTTCAGGGCTGTGCTTCCCTGAACCTGCAGCTTCCAGGTTTATTTAATTTGATTAAATACTCATTTAAATGCATCATAAATTACTACGAGTAGCTGATATTCTCAAGTAATAGCTAAGTTGGTCGCGGAGAAGCGGTTGCATCTAGTCCACCTCCTCATCCACCCATCTATCCATCCATCCACCGCCGCCCACCGCCTCTCCGGCCATGGACCCCCCCAGGACTCGGTCGCGGTCTCGATCCGGCTTCTATCATTTCTCCATGAACGGCAGCGTTGGAGGCAACGACGGGGGCTTGATGAGCGCCAGCGGAGGAGGGGTGAGCTACCCGCCGCCGAGTAACCCCGGCTGGGCGCCGCACCACGGAGGACGGAGCTACCCGGAGAGCCAGCAGCAGCAGCAGCAGCCGCTGCCGCCGCAGCAGCAGCACGCCCAGGGGAGCTACCTGTCCGCGGGGGTGCAGCGCCACTCTGCACACGGAGCTCACAGACACCCCGGGGCAGGTAAGCAGGCTTTAGAATAAACGGGGCCCACATCCAGGGGAGTTGGGAGGGGGTAGATGCATCATTACACACTCACACAGGATAAACCCCCTGAGGGCTGCAGGCAGACCACTTGCAGCTTTATCAGGCTCTGAGGCATTTAAGTAAAAGGTTTTAGTGTTTTCACTGCCAGCTGACGCATAGAGGGGCCAGCTGTATGTTAAATGTTGTGGTGGAAGTTCAGCTGTGAAGGTTATACTGATCTGAGAGGTTAGAAAAAAAATAAGGCCAAGTAGATTTCTGAAAGCCATTGTTTTACCTTTACAGAGATTTGTTCCAGAACAAACAAATCTAAAAACAAATGGTGTTAAAACTCCCCATAAATAGCAAGTTTACTAAATGGATCTCCTTAAGTTAGTTTGTCGTCCCATTTATGCAGAAATTACAATAAAAAAATCTTGGTGAATAAAAGCCAAACACTTTGTGTTGTATCTAACATTTTCCATTTTAAGAAGATTACAATCAAAAATATTCCATTCATGTTTTTTTTTCAAGTTTGCATCTAAATTAACTTTGTTGTGCTGGGCTGACAGACTTTTATTCTTCTTAAATTGGAGTCGTGTGCCACACAAAATCATTGAATACTTTAACTGACCCACATACTTCAGTTTAGAAACCCTCCTTGCATTATGTAGCTGTAATGCTCCACTTGTGAAAGTAAGTCTGTTAGGTTCTCCTTGACAATTCCGACGCATTCAGAAAAACAAAACAAGAAAAATGTTTGCGTTAGATACGCAAACGTCGTGCTGCAAGTGGCATAACGGTCTTGCAAGTTGACATCCTGGAACAGATGTTTACCAAACGTCGCGTTAAAAGGACCGAATCTGATTTCTGGATGATGTGAAATGTCTGGGGAAACTATTAATCACTTTCATCAGATGCACTGATGGTTTACAAGCAAATCAAATGACACCTGTTGCCCACTGGTGTTTGTTACTTTAAACTGCTCAAACTTTTGGTTTATTTGAAATTCAAGGAGCACTCTACTTTTATTAGAAATATTAACTTAGACCTGGTTATTTTAATTAAGCGCTTGACTTTGAACCGTAGTTATTGACGTGTTATAGCCGGATTCTGCGATTCTTTTCAGTTTCCCCACTGCTGGTCGAGTCTGGATTAAATGGTAGTTGAGCGTTTTCTTTGTAAGATGAAAGAATTAAAACGCACGTACTTATCAGATGACAGAGTTTTAGATGTCCCACAGAAAGCTCCCAGTCATTTGACTCTAAATACATGATGTTCTTGATACAGAGCCCTTCAAGTCCTTGAAGCAGCCGTTCTAAACAGCTTAAAATGAAATCATCTATTGTATGTTACTTTTTTTATCTCTTTTTTTCCCCCTCTCCTTAGATTGCCAACTGCTGTGACACCAGCTGACTTGTGTGTTACTCTCGGTTGAGTTTTTTTTTTTAGTCTTTTCATCCATGACAACTAATGGTGTTAAAGTTAGATCCAGCCGCCTTGAAGCTCTGAGTTGTCCTCAAATTGTCAGGCTTAGCAGAGGACAGTGAATGTTTTGAAAAGCACAAAAGTTAAGACGACGTCTATGTTTTTGTTCTGTGAAAACACAAACATTGACTGCCATGTCAGATTTATCTCTATTGACTGACGATAAAGTATTTATTCACAACAAAAATAAATAATATGAATGAAACAGATTTTAATATCAAGCAACAACCAAGATACCCTTATTTCTTTTTGCCCTGAGTTTCCACGTCAAGGTTCAGCGAGTTTTCCCTGCTGACCTCTGGAAAGTTGCTAGAGAAAACTTTTGGAACAGCAGACTGGATTTTATCAAAAAGGGGTGAGGGGGGGGGTGCGTGGGGGAGCTCTGAGATGGATTAAAATTTAAGCTTTCGATAAAACTGTGTTGTATTAGCAGCACTGTCCCCAAAAAGCCAAAATGCAAAGAGAGTCGTTTTCTAATCTTGCAGGCCACAGGCAGGTTTCTGTTGGGGGTCTTAAACATGCATGTTGTGAGCTCTCCCTAAGCAACCATCTGCATATTATGAGTGCAGGCAAAGACTATTAATGCTTATTTGGTTGTGCTTTTTGGTGTTTTACATCCCTTGGCGTCAATTTGTGCAGTATAGGACTGATCGTACTGGGTCTGGAGCATGTGGTTGCACAGCGCAGCTTTAATAATAATCAATGTTGCATCCCACCCACATGGACTGATAACAGAACTACTTTTAATTGCGACACCACATTACTGTAGATGGATTGCGTCTCTAAAAACAGCGTTTCTATTAGTGGCTCAACATATAAAAGCTAGTTGCAGTAAGACCTTGCTCGGTTTTCGATCGTGTTTGGTTGGGAAGGGAGAAATGGTGTCAGTCTTCCCTAGCAACTATGCTTGAAGGAAACAGGGTCATGTCTGCTCGCCAGTGAAACCCGTCCGTTCTGGCTTGAAATCCCTTCTCCTTTTGCCCTTGGGATGAATCAGCATAACTAGACCTAGTTTTCCATAAAAAAATGGGTGTGTTGGGTTCTGGACAGTTTGAGATGTAACAGAGGGGAAAAAAATTGGCTTGTTGGATATATAAAAGTGCAGTGCATTGGCCTTGCTGTAGTTGTCATGAGCTACTGACGGTGTTCGAGTTGTCCGCTTCTACAGAGGTTGTATGACTCGAGAGTGATGTCACAAAAACAAGAAAATCAAAGGGGTTTGTTTAACCCAAAAGGCTTTTGGTTTAAGGCGGGCTTAGAATCAGGAAGGAATAAAGGGATGAGTTTCTGCCCTATTTTTGGTGACACATAACCTGTTTTTTTTTTTTTTTTGTTGTAAGCAAGAGAATGTTTATCAGTTTAATGTGTCCGTGCTCATGTTGCATCCACACTGCACATGTCATATAAATAGATGAGAACCCTTTCCATAAATCTGGGTATTAATTAGGCTCAGTGGTCATATTCTTCTTTGTTATTATGGTGATATTTTTATAAAATGTTATTGTTAGGGTAGAAGCAGGACGCTTTCATGTTCTCTGAAATGAGAAAATAAAAACTCTCATTATATTCATTTTTTTTAAATGTAGCAGACTTTGCTTTAGAGCTCTTGTTTGTTTTTTTGGAAAACAAAGTAAATGTCATCTAGATGCATTTAGGAAAAAAATACTAAATTGTAGAAGGTTATCTTGTGTTGTATAAAAGAAGTTGAACTTTTTTTGCTGCTTCATTATTTCTGAAGGGACCTTGTTTGCTGCTTATTGTGGAAAAATGTTGAATGATAAGGCTAAGATGTCAATGTATAAATGGTTAATAGTTTTGCTCAAGGCAACTTATAGCAATTATATGAGCTTAAAATCATTATTTATTGTTATAGCTGTTATTATAGTGACCGTAGTTGTTGGTAAAATGGTAGATTTAGAGCTCTATTTTAAAACTATGTTGTGATTGATTTGTTGTTGCTGATGTTTTGGCTGATTAAATGTGGACCATAATTTACACAATTAAGATTATGTTAAGATTTGCATCCATTTTCAATTTGCATCCTTGGTTTAGCTACCCTGCAGTTGTAACCAAAACATATTTGGCTTACAATGCTTAAACAAAGAAAGTCAACCTTGCAATTTGAACGTCTGATATAAACAAATGAATGACTTATTTGCATAAGTAAATATTGTAGTAAGTTTCTGCCTGGTCTGTTTTAGGTGACACACTTTAATGTTAGTAATAAAGCTGTAGAGAGTTTTAACTAAAACATACAGTGATACTCCATTGTGATGCCCCTTTTCATTGATGCCCGTTTGTCTTTCCAAGCTTTTTGTGTTGAATTAGAAGAATATGTTGTGAGGTTGTTCTGTGTCTTTTATTTGTTCTTTACATCAGTAAATGGTTTTAAATAAAATCTTACTTTGTGAACTTAACTATAAATCTTTATCAGACCTCTGTCACCGATTGAAACCAAGCAGCCAACCGGGTTCAATCACTGTATTGTTTGCTTTTTGGCATACATGATGACCATCCTCCCTTTTGTTTACTGTAGATGTGCTGGCTAAGCAAGAGACGCTCACTGTCTTGTGATGTTGTTTTTCTCAGCTTTGTTTTTATCTGATGAAGTATTTTTTAATTATTATTCTACAGGAGGGTTGCTGCATTTTCATCCAGATAATGTGTGCAGTGAGGATCGAGACAAAGTAAGCATCAAAGACCATTACTTCCTGCTGTCCCTGCTTTGCTCCTGGTTTGAATAGAATTTGTATTTCATTGTTTGCTCAGTCCCATGCGTCCTTCCCTTTTTATCTGCTCCCTTATTTATTCCTTCTCCTTTATGTGCAGATGGAGGACAGCCCAAGCCCCAAAAGGCAGCGTCTTTCCCAGCAGTCCATGTTGGACCTCGGCTCGGCTCCTCCCTCCACTCCTTCCTCTCCCATTCGGCCGTGGGAGTTGCCCCCGAGCCGACGGCCCCACCCCCACTACATGCCAGAGAGATGCCACACACCTGTCAGAAACCGCCGCAGGTATGTTAGTGACACAGTCCCCTTGAAAGTGCCATCTAATGATAAGAATAGTAAACAATAAAAAGAAGAGCAAACACAAGAGGTTTGCATGCTGCAGACTATCTCTTGAGGTTCAGGTTTTGCACCAAGGAGAGGTTTTTATCACTTTGTTCTTCATCAGACGTTGTGAAAACAAAAAATACACAGTAAGCATCAAGCCTTTAAATATAGACGGGTGTGATAAGAGACACTTAAACAAGAAGAGAAACATGAATAAATGTATGATGAATACATGCTCTAATTATGTAATGTGCAAGTATGCATATAAAATGTGTCATAATTAAAAGCAATTTTAATTGCTGTAGTTATGGCAAAACTTCAGGGAAGTTTTAGTATATGAGGAAAGCATGAAGAAAGTGCTAGAGAGGGAATAAATAAGGGAGCAGAAAACTTTACCAAGATAATTGAATAAATTATTTGTTAAAGATACCTGTGGGATTTTTCTCTCCTCTCCATAGTGCCATTCAATCATGTAAATTGAATTAATGGCTCTTTGTTTCACAGAACTCACATTCAACAGTCCAGCTTTGTTTAAGGATCTCTTGGTGTGAAAACTTTGTTGTGGAAATCTTGTTTAGAGCTTGTTCTACTGTCATTGTCCACCATTTGTCCAATAGCACCTTCATACTCCCTCGTTCTTTCCTCATTCTGTCACATAACGACAACCAATCTAAATGTATTTTGAGATATTATATTAGTCTCACACAAAGAAGTGCACAACAATATAACATTTGCTGCACATTTTAGTTTGGGATATCATAGCAAACAACTTGAATGTATTTTTGGTAGCATTTTATGTGATGGACCAACATTCATTAGAGAAGTTTGTTAATTGATGTGAAGACGAATGGAGCAAAAATACAAGGCACATCTAGTAGAGAAGCTGGTAGACTGTAAAATACTGATCTCTCTGTCTGTGTGTGTGTGTACAAATGTCAACAAGCTATCACCATAAATAAGATATTTTCTCATGCTGTGAGCTGTTTTCACATTGTTTCAATCACATAATTATATTGAATTAAATGATGAGTTCATATTTTTGTCTCTAACAGAGTAATCAGTATTTCATGTTCTCTGTTTTACTATTTTAAAGCTCTCTGAAAATCTAATCTACCTTAATAAGGGCATTCATTTAGGGAAAACTTGATACTGCTGGGTATTCTGTTGAGGTTTTAAAAACGTCCATGTTTTGTGGATGGACGTCGTTTCAGGACATTTTGAAGCAGCTTGGAGGGTTCCAGTTCTTATAGGCTCAAGTTTAAATCTAGTGTGTTTGTGTGCACTACAGTAACACGACAGCTACAACAAACATCCTGACATCTCAGACAGAGGCAAAGATGTCAAGATGTTGGGTTTTGTAGGAAGAAACGGTTTGAAAGAGACAAACGGAAGAGATACATTTGTCTTTTTTTTTTTAAGTTCACTTGTGCACATATTTTCAGATTTAAGTATTGAAAAAAATCGGGAATTGCTTACATTGGAAAAATAATGCAATTTTCTTTATAATTTTTATCATTGAGTTTTCAGATTATTTTATATTAATGTCCAGATTTTGACATTCTACCTTATAGCACAACAAAGTTTTATAGCTGCTTCCTGCTTTTAATTTTGCATTTGTTTACCCCAATCAGCCTAAAGTGTTTCTCCCTAAATATTCCAGGTTTAGCCAGAAATTCAAGTTAAACCTTTTTTTTTTTTTTTTGTAGTTTATCAACATGGCTCTTTTTGGCTCTTTAGTTTTCCTGCTGTTTCTCTCCAGCCCTCCAATGAGACGCCAGCGTGGCCGGCGAGACCGTCTGACCCGCCACCACCACCACTATAACGGCAACAACAATCACCACCACCATCACCACCCAAACAGCCACCACCATCACCACCATCTCCACTCCCACCACGGCCCGTCACCGGGACATCAGGACGAAAACTACCGCCACCCAGCTCCTCCTCAGGGCTACCCACCCTACAGCCAGCAACCCCCGCGAGGGCCGGGCTCCGGCCCCGAAGACCGTCCAGGTTACCATCCCCCCAACCCCTCCCCGAGGCCCCTGCACCAGTCACCGAACCTGTCGCCCAGGCTGCTGCACCCTGGAGCCCATCCGCAGCACCCACACCCCCACCCGTCCCAGCAACAGAGCAGTGGGGTCCTAGACCTCCAGGAACAGGTGGGCTTAAGGGGAATCAAGCAGATTTATTTGTTTTTATAAAGGTGCAGAAAATGCAAAGAGAAGATTAAATTAACTAAAGATCAGAAGCCAGACCTGCTTTTTACAGTGCAACAAATGTCTGTCTAGATTCGCAGTCATCCAGGTTTACTTGATACAAATTTTCTTGCTGTTTGTCTGCTTGCTTTAAATTGGGTATGTTGGAGATTTATTTTTTTAAATTGTTCACCATGTATAGCAAATACTTCAGAACTGAAAAAGACTTTTTGACTTGAGCCATCGTCTAGAACCATAGAAACCGTTTTTTAAGTCAACACTTAGTAAGTTGGGCTTGTCTTCTGCCACATTTGTATTTAATACGTGTATAAACTAAAGTTAATATAAGTTTCCTCTAAAAGGAAGGATCTTGCCCTGTGTAACAATTGCAGATGCTTGATCGGTAATTTGCAGGTCAAATTAAAGAAAAATCATAATGAGTCAAAACTAAGAACTGCCAACATTATAGCAATGCTTTTTTTTAACCTTTGTTAAAGAAAATTCTGATCCGGTTTAGCAACATTTGCTTTAGTACAACAATGGGAATAATCTTAAAACACAGAAAAAGAAAAAAAAAAATCCTTAATTTTTGTTTGGATCCAGTACCACTAACTCAAAGAACCAGCAACATTTTCCTAACTAAACGTAATCAAACAAAAATTAAAATTTCCAGAAGTTTTTAAATTGACTTGAATTTAGACATTTTGGCAACACTTAAAGTATTTTTTTATACATATATTTCTGCAGAAGTCCAGGCACATTTCAAAGCATTTATCGAAAACTGAAAGACAGACGATCAAAGCTGCAGCTCAGCTCTGTTTTCCACTTTAAATAATATTGCAGTTGGAGCAACAAACGGGAATGCTTTTCTTGTTGGCAGGCGTTGTTGTGGGCTTTTAATCACTGTGTGTGTCCAAAGTTTAAAATCTTCTGTTTGGTTTCAGGGTTCGGTTCCGGTATCGTACCCGGTCTCCCCTCCGGGTGTGCCGCCCGGCCTGCCGCCTCGCTCCGCCCCGCAGCAGATCCCAGCATGCTCTGTGGTTTTCAGCGGGCAGCACTATCCCGTCTGCAGCGTCCCTCCTCCTGTAAGTGTTAGTTTTTAAGTCATTTTAGTTCAACGTTTTCTCAAACGAATATCTTCTCCACATGATATCTTTGACATTCTCCAGTCAACATTCTTCGCCAAGTGAAAAACGTCTTTTCATATCTACGTCAGGTTCTTCAGACTTGTTCCGTTCAGCATTTGCCCATGCCCTACCCGTTCCCCTCGTTGCTGTCCAGTGACCCGACCTTCTTGATCCCCCCTCCTCACCTCGCCCACCCTCCAACGCATCTCTCCCACCACCCGCCTCACTTGCCGCAGCCGGCGCAGTTTGGACCTTATCCGGCGCAGCAGGCTCGATCGGTGAGTAAGAAGCCTCGCAGTCGACGGGCCAAAGTGCCGTTGCTCATCTTTGTTCGCATCTTTTTGTTCAAAATCTTTTGTGCGTTTGGTTGGGGGGAAAATAAATCTGTAAATGTAAAAACCTTTTGAAGCTTCATCTATTAGGGACATCGCTACTCATTGCTTGAACATTAACAAAAAGCAGTAAGGCTGTTCCTTAGTGTGTGAACAAAATAGGATTATTTAAACTTCTAATTTATTAACAATTTACAGTGTGTAAATGAACAAGGAGCAAAATGGATAAAGACTTCATTATGGAGTCTTGTCTCTGATAAAATGGATCAGGATTGTGCAACATTAATGTCCAGGTGCTGGTGTTGGTTGTTACAGAGGCAGACAGTCTTTCTCTTTTTTTCACACTTGCTGCCACTCATGCTGGACACATTTTGCTGGTTGTGTTTTGTAATCACAATTATTATGTGGGAAGGTTATATGTGATGTAATGGTGTCTAAAAAGACATTTGCTTAAATTAGCCTTTAATTTTTAAAGTTGGCACAGTCGTTAATCCCGTCAGTTTCTTTCTAAAGGTTTTATTAGGAAATTTTGTTTCTAGACCCAAATTAATTTGCTTGTATTTCTTTTGTCAGACTTAAAAAAAAAAGGTGGTAAAATTATTTTTCAGCTTTTTTTTTATACTACTTTCCAATATTTTTAATTGTTTTGAATTTATTTTCTGTGATAGACAAATAAAATTATTATTTTCTTTGTCCTCTGCAGCCTTTACAGAGGATAGAGAACGACGTGGAGCTGCTGGGGGAGCATCTTTCTCTGGGTGCTGGGCTCCACTACTCCCCCGCCGCACACCCAGCCCTCACCCCGCACTCGACGCCTCTCCACTTCCTCTCCCACGAGCCCCTGCCACAGGAGTTCTTTGGAGTGGTGAGCTTTGGAAAAATAAATGCATTTTAAAGCTGAACATTTCTTCTTTCTGTGTGAATTAACTCTGACATGTCTCTTTTATCTTCCCTGAAGTCTTATCCAAATTTCATTCCTCGGCGTCTCCCAGGACGGCGGTACCGTTCGCAACAGCTTCCACCTTCGCCTTATCACCCCAGCCTCCTGCCTTACTTCCTGTAAGTTCACTGGGAAACATGCCAACCTAAAAAGACAGCAAAAATAATTACAGTTTCATAATTTTGTCCTGATGACTTTTTAATTGATTTCTCTTTGCACAGATCAATGCTGCCAGTCCAGCCCACGGGTCCTGCAATCAGCCTGGAGCTGGATGTAGATGACGGAGAAGTGGAGAACTATGAGGTTTGCTTTATGCCGTTGTTATTCATGTTTATCGTTGCCAGATTCAGGCTTTTATACTCTTTCATTGTTGCTGATGTTTTCCCCAAAGGCCCTCCTGAATCTTGCTGAGCGCCTGGGAGAGGCCAAACTCCGCGGACTGACCAAGGGGGACATTGAACAACTCCCTTCCTATCGATTCAACCCAAATAACCATCAGTCTGAGCAAACACTGTGAGCACTGCCCTTTCAAAGCACCTTCACATGCTGATAAAAGCCAAATATTATTGTTTTCTTTGTGTTACAGACTGCAGTTTATAAGTGATGGCTTTAATCTGCATGTTTTGTGCGTTTCTCTAAATCCAGAAGCATCTAGAAGTTTTCCACACTTGGTGTGACTTTGTTACTTTAAGACGACTGTAGATATCCGTCTGCTGTAAGAATAATGTCACCTAAACAGACAAGGTCTCTTCAGAATAACGTTCTGGAAGCACAAGCTTCTTTCTGCATGTTTACACAGCAGGATTTGTGTGCTGCAGAACTGTACACTAACACAAGTCTGGTTACAGGTGTGTGGTATGTATGAGTGATTTCGAGTCCCGTCAACTGCTGCGAGTCCTTCCCTGCAGTCACGAGTTCCATGGAAAGTGTGTCGACAAGTGGCTGAGGGTGAGCTGGCGCCCCCCTGAGTCCAGGAGGAACTCTCAACCTTTGTTTTTATTGATAATCATGGCTTGTATAATCGTGCAAAAATCAGTTTATTAGAAAATTGGGTGTTTTAAAAAACGATTCAGTCGAAAGGTGAGCTTCCTGAAAAGTATGTCCATATGCTGTACAGTATGTATCAAGACTTGGTTGTGGCTCCTTTTACTTGACTGACTTCTTCATTTCAACGAGAAGAGCTTATTTCAGGAAGTATTGGTTTAATAAGCCTTCAGTTAATCTTTAATGTTTGGTTCTGGTGTCTGTCACCTTTGATGGCTTCAGGTCAGGCCAGTTTGTGGCCAATCAAGCTCAGGGTAATTAAAGTAGCTATTGGTACTTTTTGCAATGTGGGCAGGTTCCTGCTGCAAAGTGAAACCAGCATCTCCATGAAGCTTGTTGCCAGATGGAAACATTGAGTGCTCCGACATGTTCTTGTAGATTTATTGAACAGAGTAGTACAAGGTAAACTCCAACAGATGACATGTCATCACTGACTGTGGAAACTTCACATTGGACCTCAAACAAAATTAGAAGCTGTACCTCTCAAGTCTTTCTAGGCTGTCATTATCTCTTGTGTTCCTTTTTCTACCAGAAGGTTTTTCTTCTCTTCAACTTTCCATCAATGTTCTTGTATTCAGAGCTCTGTAGCTGTTGTAGCAATTATGTTTAGGGTCAGAAACTGTCTGCTAAACACCTGACAGGTCATCTATCTTCCCCGTGATTGTGTACTGTAGATCATAACATAGCTATAACATGCAATTCCTGTCTTATGTTATATTTATCTTCGTGAATTCATAATTTTGGGCTGTTATATTCTAATTTCTGGTGAGGCATTTTAATTTCTCAGTGAGTTTTTGCATCTTTTTTTTTTTTTTTTTTTTTTTATTTGGTTTTAGTGTTTCTGCTGAGAACACTGCTGATATGAAATGTCTCCTCTGTTTGTCTTCAGGCCAACAGGACGTGTCCGATCTGTCGAGCCGACGCCTCCGAGGTCCAGAGAGACTCAGAGTGACCACAAGAGGGAGCCATACGCTTCCTCCTGTTGGTCTAACACATCTAGCACTGCCTGCTCCTGATAAATTGATGCACATCTACGTTCTCATACACACACACACACACACACACACACACACACATATGCAGCGTTATCTTACATGTCGGTGGAGCACTTTATTCCCCATAGTTAATCGTACATGTTTTCTTTACTCCGATAACTTGTCACACTCCTTTGATACATGCACACAGGTCCTCACGTTTAAGTGAATGACCCACCTTCCTGCAGTACTGTGTGTGTGTGTGTGTCTGCGTAGATGTGTATGCACCACAACTGTGCAGACATTGGTCAGCTCTATATTGCAGGGCTTCGGTACATGACTGTGTTATCAGTGTGTGTTTGTGTGTGTAGGTGTGGGATGGATTTTAGGGATTCTGGAGCATGCATGAATTGTTCTTCTGTATTGGACAAAAGTAACAATGATTTTTTTTTTTGGCTCTTATGATTGACTTTTCTTCCTGTTTTTATATGTTTATGCACTGTCTGTATGCATACTCGGTGTGTATGTATGTTATAGACTTTTCTCTAGTTTGACACTAAGGGTCCATGCTGCCACTGTATTTCTCAGTTGCTCGTTTGAAATATTATTATTACTATTATTATTATTATTATTAGCAGTATAACTGGTTGTTTTCCTGCCTGAAAGTTACCTCATCATTCCGTTCTAATTACAAATGCTTCATAGCACCACTTTGACTTTTAACAAATATATTTTCCTTTCTTTTCAAAGAAAACGTTTGTGGTTTTGCAGTGGCACATGTTACATATATCTATATATACTGTAAAAATATATGAATATCTATATACCAAATAAAAGGCTTGATATGAACTTTTTAAATTTTGTATTTTGTAATAATTGTTAAGTAAAGACTGAGAATTGGAGTGAGGAAAAAAATATGCGGTTTTATTGGGCTACTTGTCATGATGTATATAAACCTGAAGCTTAAGCTGCATTCAAGTTGTACTCGGAATTTGGAAATTCTGACTTCCTACTCGAAAAAAATCAACCAGAATGCTAATCGAAGGAGGATTTTCATCATGGCTGCTCCTCACGTCAACATTACTAAGATGTAGTAAAGCTATTTTACTAGACTCTCATACAGCTGTGAGTCCAAAATCAAATGTTACACTTAACACCTGCCTGCACCTGTAAACTAAAATTAAAAATGGTGTTTGCTTATGAAATTTAAAGCTTAAAATTGTGCTTGTAAGCGGTACTGCAAACTATGTCGATGGTCGTGGCCATTTTGAAATCCAGACTTATTTCAGGCTAGAGGTGAGTTCTGAGTTCCGAGGTTACTGGAACGCAGCATCAGAGCGGACAGATTTTATTGGATGCAATAACCATATTGACCACTAGATGTTGCCACTGTTCTTCTGCATTTACCGACTTGGATCATATCTTTGCTCAAGAGAGAAAATTGTTAAGTAATGGCTAAAATGATAAAAAATATTAAGAGCAGTAATGAGGTTTTTATTATAAACACACTTGTTGAAACATTTAGCAGTTGTAACTCAGGGACTTTGTTCTGTTTGACTATAAGTTGCATCGTGTCGAAGGAATCATGCCCCTCTTAACAAGATTGCAGCAATTTAGAGGTTTCTTAACGTCCCACCACATTGTATTAATTTAGCCAAGGTCTAAACTTATTTTGTTTTTATTTTTTTCTGCTATTCTGTTGATAATATCCTGCTAGGATCATTTTGCTACATTCGGTACACATTTGGCTTCATATTTAATTCCAAACACTTTGTTCTGAAGAGACGTTGAAGGTTGGTTCAGTAGAAGTGGTGAAATTTGCTAGTGATCAGTGATTAAGATGCTTTTTTTCTGAGCAGCGTCTAGTTTCTCTCTTCAATCCAGTAGAAGCAGAAGGTTGTACTTACTGTGGTTTTTAAATGCAGTTTTCAAATCCAGTTTTTGTTTGAGGTTAAACTTGAGTCATTTCAGAACCTTGTAACCTAAGAGATTGTTGTTCCTTTTAAAACGACGGCTTACTTTTGGTGGAATATTCTTACACTTTACAGTGACAGAAATGTCAGCGTAGAGTTTGTGCACAGATGAGCCGTCCAACACGTCTCCCTGCAGCAGTGCCGTTGTCCTGTGCCTTCTGCTGATGAACAGCATTTGTGCTACTGTACAAACCTATGAAATGTTGTATGTTGAAATTCAAAGGCCAGGTGTCACCTCTAGGCTTTCATGCACAAATGGCCTCATTTTCACAAGTGGCTTGCCTGGGGCTGATTGAGGCACACAAAACACAAATGTCACTGTACTTACGAGGGCACACCATACAGAAAACACCAGGAAAGAAGTAGGATCATGTAATCTGTTTTTGGATGCACCTAATTTTTGGTGTCACAATTACGATTTTGCATTAGAACCACACATATGTCGGATTCAGAGGTCAAGATCGAGAAAAGATGTTGAAATTATTTTTGTTTGCACACAAATACTGGGTGTTTTAATCATTATTTTGTATTTTAAGCCTACATCTGAATGTTGTGTATTTTTCTCAGCGCTATTGAATCAAGTCTCAAAGCGACAGTGAAAACTCCTGCTGTCAGGTCTGACACCCAAGTTCTTGGTTGTGCCATAACATTTTGTGTCTGCATAGAAGACTGTTCGTGTATTCATGAAAGATGCAAACATTGGTATAAATCAAGCTCTAAAAGTCAAGTTGGGAGACTGTTAAATCATGTGTTGCCACCAGATTCAGTTCTTGTAAGTGGTTGCAGAAGCTGCTTTTGCTTCCCAACACACGGGTAAAAACACTCACTCCCCCAACGAAGCCTGTTTTGCACAAATAAAATCAAGTTTTCATTGTGAAACTAATTACACATCAAACACTAAAAAACAAATTGGTCTTCTCTGGACTTTTATTTCTTTCTTTGTATCAGGGTTTCACAGATCATGGCCATATTAATTCAACATCATCAGCCATGCAGTGGCCATACAGTGTAAACCGAAAACTTCCAGCTGGTGCTGTTTTTGTGTTCTGATTACCTCTGCGCCCACCAATCTGCGCTGCCCTGGGGAGAAAGCCATTTCAGTCGGTAAAATAATTCTCACAAAGTACAGAACAATTGTCACTACTGCTTCACTAAATATGGCTGACAAATTCCACAGCATGAATGCTTCAAATCTTACATCCCTTGTATGCCACATGTGATAATGCTGCTGCATGGCTACTTCTAAACATTCCCAACAACAACATTTACCAAATGTCATGCAAAACAATGCAAACACTCTGTGTGCCCTGTTAAAGATTCACCTTCATTCGAATGCAACATGGCTGAACACGAATGCATCCTTTCTGATTCATTAAAGCAAAAACATTAACAGAAGGCTTTTACTTAAATACTGAAGAAAAACGCGACCCCACACCATCCTACAGCTAAACTCACAAAAAAAAAAAAACACATAAAAAGGGATGAACACATCATATTTGAAAGAAGTGACAGGATTTTATTTCACAAAAGTTGCTTCGTTTAAACCTTGGTGCCAGCTTGCATGGCATGAAAAGCAACAGGGTGACAGCAGCTCTAAATTTAAACTTTTTGCCTAATGGAATGAGGTGCCTCTTTTTCCTGACCTGATGAGTCACCAAGGGTTTTTTTTATTTATTTTTTTTATTTTTATCCCACCTAACTTCTAGCTTCTAGTCCCCAGTTTTCTTTTACTAATGCATCCCCTAACACACCCCGATCTTCTGCTCCATCACCTCATTTCCTGTTTCTGCTCTTTCTCCTCAAACGCCTCTTTCTTCCCATGTAGTGACCTGACTCTCCTTGCTCTCTTCTTGTCTTTTTACGTATGCACCCTCCCTTTCAGCCTCCTCCACTGCCTCTTTGCTTCAGCCGTGATCACCACCCACTCCTTTAACCTGCTTCCGCTGCACTGAAGTGGAAGTGATGGGGGACTTCTGTCTGGAACTGGCGGCGCAGACATTTCCGGGAACAGACTCAGCTTGCCGTGTCTTACCCATGTTTTACCCAGACATAATATTATATTTCTTACTGAAGCTGTTCAAAGTTGCCCAACTTTAACAGAAGAAATTAGCCAATTAGCTAAAAAAAAATATTCAACTCGATCCAATATTTATTTGAAAAATGTAATGCAATTGTGAAGGTTAAACCTTGGAATACCCATAAAGTGCACAAGTCCGTTTTACACAGTGTGGATTACATTCCCCATATTTGTTACAGCTACAAAACATTTTAAAATGCATCACATCTGATTTCCTCACGAACTGCTTTGCCTATTATTAATTTATTTATTTTCCACAGCTGAGGCTTTAGCACCCGAGAGGAATCCCAGTGGTGAAAGTTCTGGTTTGAATGTTCTGTTTGGTTGGTTGGTCTCACTCTGGGTTTGTGTGTGTGTGTGTGTGTGGATGTCTTGAGGCTTTGCTCCAACAACCGATGTGTTTCAGACAGCTTGTCTAGCAGTGACACAGAAGAAGATCAGTTTTCCCCATTTGTGTCTTTCAGTATCAGATTAGAAAGAGGGAGAGAGGGCATCACATTGAACAATTATGTAACCAATGAACGCAGTCATTCTTCAGAAAGCCTTTATTCTGATTACACAAGCAAACATTTTCTGTCATCAGCTCAATGGATGTTTTTCAGAGCACTGAATCATTGTCTGACATGTTGTTCAGTGATCCTTGTTATTCTTCAGATTTTCCAAAATTTAACAACCGAATATTAAATTAAAATCACCTGCATTGAAATTGTCAGAGTTTTCTGTGTTTTCGGGCCAATTTTGAAATTATAAACACAAAAGTTCACACTATACATAAGGCATGTATCTCAACAGTTAACAGGCAGTAAAACGGAAACAGCACAGGCTGGAAGGATGGAAAGATCGAAAAACGAAAACAATGTAAAGACCAATGGAGAAAGTCTGTCTGAATACACAGAGGGATGACAGGAAAAAAGGATAAATGACTGTAGATAAATGGATAGATGTAAACAGGGTTAGATGAATGGGCACATAGAAGAACAAATAGATGAAGGCGTGGGAAAACTAATGAATGGAAGGATGGATGGACATAACGGACAAATACATGGATGAATGAATAATTGAGAGGATGAATTAATAGGTCGATAAATTAACACGTAAAAATGGATGGACGGAAGAATAATGGGTGGATGGATTGAGGACAAAACCAATGTATATTTCATATATGCTTTATATATTTCACAGAAGAGATGGTTAAATTTTCCTCTCTTTCTTGTACTCGACTTTTATTGTGTATAAAAGCAAAAAAGAAAAAGAGAGGAAAAACTCTTGCTTGTGTGGGAGAGCATGTGTGTAGTGTGCAGACTGTCCCAGGCTGACAGGGTACACGACTTCTCCATCCTGCTGTTATATAAAAGGAAAGTGAGAGCATCAAGCTCTGCCTGCCTCACGTTTATTCACACATAAGCGGGTGTGTACTGGCACACTCTGTGTTTGCCTTTCTCCAAACCTTTTTTTTTTCTTTTTTAACTCTCCTTGAACTGAACACATTAGCAGGGCATGACATGGCAGGTCAATCCCTGTCTGTCTGTCTGTCTGTCTGTCTGTCTGAGTGTTTTTTTATTTCATAGGGCTCCCTCTCTTTGAGGTGGATTTACATGCTGTCATCCTTTTTGGGTTGCCAGAGGACTTCGCTGTCGCTCGTGGAGCGTGAGGTGTGTCTCAGACAGGTGGACGAAGTATGTGGGGAGCGGAAAAGCTGCGGTGCAAAGCTTTGAATCTATCAATGCAATCCTTTCCGTTTCTGATATGCTACGTCAACACATTGTGTGCTGCGCGTTACACAGCGGGAACATGGACAGCAGGAGCCTCTGGTCTTCTTCCCAGTCTGATGGATAATTCTCTCTCCAGGGAGCTGGTGTGAACCACAGAGAGATGAACAAAGTTCATTAAGTCATCTGATAAGATAAAACCCCCCCGACTGTTGCTGTCCTTTAGAGTGAAAAACACAAACAAAAGCTCATTTCCATTTCTGAGCAACCAGCATGCATTATGTATGGATGTATTTTGAATAAATGCATTGATTAGAAAGTTTAAATGTGAAAATACACTCAGAAAATGTTTTTTATTTGTTTTGTTGTTATTCTTTAAATACTTGGATAAAGTGTGAATTTATTATTTTAACTTCTTTCTGATTGTCTTTGCATGTGTCTTTTCTTAATTAAGTAATTAAAAGAAAAAATATCACACAGTTTTTTTGTTTTGTTTTGATCTTTTGCACGCTCCATGGCTTCATCAATTTCTCCTGCTCAGGTGCGAAGGGGTGAGTTAAAAACAAAACCATCACTGACAAAGCAATAAAACTGGTCACTTGTGATTTTTTAAAACGAAGTTTGATTAAAAATAAATCTTGCACTGATACATCAGGTACAAAAACACACACAAAAAAAGAATATTCCCGATTGTTAAGAAATGCAGCGGCTGTTCTAACTTTTAAAATTGTGAAAGCAATCGTTATTTTTCCTCGTTTTTTTTTTTCTTTTCTTTTGGTTGGTTATGATTTAAAGTCTTTTTCAACCCATCACTGAAAAAGGTGAGCACAACATGTCCTACCATGTTACATGAACATTTGTTTGAGGTTGATTTTTATCATATTTGCTCAGACCATCATGCCACATCGGGCCATGGACATCAAATGCATCTCTTTGCTGAGGTGATGAAAATGGAAAAATATTGTGTTTTTGAAGGAGGGTTGAGAGAAAGGTCAAAGCCAGATAAGTAAGTTAGTCTGTGAAGTCGACGAAGACAACATCCACAGATGGATATCTGGAAGGAAAAGGCGAAAGCTGCTGGTGTTAAAAACAAGAAATGCTGCTTTTGGAGCACACTGTCTTTTTCTTCTCAAAAATCAGTTCATAAATCTTTTGTATGTGATCTAATTTTATTTTACACTAAAATCTTGCTCCTAAAAGTTTCTCTTGCTCCCTGAAAACATACATTAGGCTCAGAGGGATCACTTTCTTTAGGTGTGTGTGGCTTGTTTACTTCTGTTTTGTGTGCAGTCAAGGATATTGTTTGGTACAATATTCTTCATAAACAAAAATATGCAAACACAGATTTTACTCAGTCTGCTTTCCTAGATCATCCCATGACTTTACTTAAAGAGCTGCAACATATTATTTGAGCAGCCACTGAGAAAAAGAAAAAAAAAGAAAGTCTCTTTTTCTTTTTTAATGTTCCAACTTTATTACAGTTATGTTTACAGTAAGACTTGGATTTTTCTTGTCCCTTTAGTTTCTGTTCTCTTAATCGATATTTGAACTGAAAGCATTTAACATCAGTTTGGATCATGGGAGTTATTGGAGGGGATAAAGAGCAGGATTTGATGAAAGATCTGTTTCTCTTGAACTTTCCACAAAAGAACCACCTTCTCGGAGATTTGCTGGCACACACACACACACACACTGCTGTAGCAGAAGTATTTAATGAAAACACAGTAAGATTTGTGGTTCTAATGTGATAACGTGAAACGCTTCATTGCACGGTGATACGAATAACAACCACCAAGCCAAAAAGTGGTCAAGTTCATCAATTCATCTGTACATAAAATTGGTTCAGTTGTGCATCTTCTCCTGACCTTCTCTTGACCCGTATTGTTGTTTTACTTCCCTAAGGCATTCGTTCATAGCTGTTGTATATTTAGTTGTATCAAATGAACCAACTGGCTGTTTGAAAGTTTTGTCTGATGTTTATTTTCTGTCTTCTGTAATTTTTTTTTTGTGCCCTTTTTTGAGAGTAAATCTACACATAACCTTTGCTTGTAAGGTTAAACAAACTTAAATCCACTTTAAATTCTGCAGCTACTTGGTCTTTCAACAAAACACTTACGCTTTTATGCTGCTGGAAAATGTGAACATGGTGATTATTATAGAAGACTGATCTTATTTTAGGATAATTTATTCACGTTAATCCAACAGCCCTCAAAATCTGCATCGTATAGCTGCTCTGCTGGTTTTCAGCTGGGACGGCTGCAGCAACCTTTCGTGCTCAGGACTCTTCCATCGGGCTTGTGTTCAGTAGCACATTTCATGATCTGCCCCAGATAATCACGACTTGTATCGTTTTTCATGCGGTAGCGCAAAGCTGGTCAAGCCCACAAGAGCTGAAGTGATGCAGCTGCACGAAAGCCAAACCAACTCTACTTGTAGAAATCGCTGCGCTGGAGGAAAAGGAAACGACACTGCTTCAAGAATAACTTTGAGTCATTCATCTCGTGTTGAATTCATTACGCATGAGTCGGCAGCCGAGCAGCAGCAGAGAGCGATCCATGGATGTGGCGTGAAGACACATCAGAAACAACTGCAGAGGAGGGAAAATAGTGTGGAGCGTTTTATTATTCATGAGTGTTTCCTGCTCATGTAAGAGTCCGTTGGAATCCAAAAATTGTAAAACCACACCTGCATGTCAACTCAGCTGTGTGTATGAATATTTCCTCCCCAGATAGTGTGTAAACAAACATGTTAACACTATGAACTTCCACACAAATGACAGTGACCTAAATTGATCGAAAAACAATTAGCTCAATTGTGCTAAGCTGTGTAACACAGCTTAGCAAACCGCTAAACTGTAATCGCCCTGTAATTTTTAAATGATAAAAATAAAAATAAATGGCTAAAAATAACAAGGTTTTAGCTGATAAAACTCCTAGTATACGATAAAGACACACAGAAAATACAAAAGCAGTTTTAAAGTACTTATTATATTTTTGTTAAGGGAAAAAGGAGACCTAAACTATCTTAACCTTATGTTAAAATATTTTTGCCAGCCTTAATTAACTGTAATTTGCCACGTTAATTTTATTAAAATAGAATAAAACTTAAATAAACCACTGCAGGCCTCATTTGTTTTTATCTCAGGGTTCAGCAAAAACCAAACTGTTTAAGATCTGCATCACAGAAAGAATGCAAAGCCTTGTCTATTGTTTTCCAAAAACATATCGATAATCCCCAGAGTGTTTGGGAAATTTGTTGGTGAACAAACAAAACAAAAATAGAACATTTTGGGAATGTGTAAGTCCGTTTACGTCAGGCTCAAAATGAAGACAGCATTTTAGAAAAATAAACGTCATGCAGCTGTCAAACAGGTGAAGGTCCAGATCTGCTTTGCTACTTCAGGCTTCAAATAGATGATGGAACCAAAACTTCTTGCTCACCACCGGAAAATCCTGACGGAGGATGTCGGACCATCACTTTGTGGCTTACCGTTCACCCGTAGGCTGTGAAGCAGGATGATGGTTTGCCAGTTGTTGCATCACTTGATGGAAGTTGTTGCTGCTAAAGTTTTAGTTTTAGAGGAGAAACACTTTATCGCATACGTCAAGACTGGATTGAATAGTTTTCTTTTGCTTGGAGAAATTAACTCATAATTTTTAAAACTGCATTACGTGGTTACTTAAGATATCTGTAGCTGGTCTGAAAATGTGTTTGACAAACTAAAACATTTAAATTTGAAAAAAGAAAAAGAAGTAAACAGAGGTAAAAAAAAAAATGGCAGAAGCACTGTACGTGTATTCAAAGAGATGACAAGATGAGAGAAGAGGACGTCCTCGTGTACGGAGTCTGTCCCAGTGGAACGAGACAATGTCCCACTGTGACAGGTCACCAGACTGGAATTTAAAAAGCCCCATCTCCTTCTGTCAGATGAAGACACTAATGTGTCCATGTGATATGAATTTATGACAGCATTAATGCAGGAGGGGAATCGGTCACTTCACCAGGGCGCCATGTTGTCCAGAGGGAGAGAAGCGTCAGATGAGGCTGGGGACAATTTCTGCCCTCCAAGAAGCAATTGCCACCTGAAAAGGTCTGCATGGAGAAACCAAACTAACCATCATTTGTTGAACCAGCCCCATCAGTCGCTCATCCAGGACCAGAACCTATTTACGTATCCTGCTCTTTTCAAAATCAGTCAGTTTCTTTTGCAGTCATATTTCATATGGCAAAAATCCAGTTTCAGTAAGATCAAACCAAGAGCTCAGATGCTATCAGTATATTCCATGCTCGTGTGTTTGGTGTCTGGCTTTTCAGCTGACCCCACACTGAGCTCTGAGAAGCCCTGATTAAATCTCTCTTTCTCTTCTTCCTCTTCTCTGCTTTTAGGACGCAGAGATAATGCTCATTAGGAGAGACAGCCAGGGACTTTGGAAGGCTAATGCTTGCATGTTGCTTAGGTGTGGCTGAAACAGGGCGTGACGGCAGGGCAACAGAGTCAGACTGAAACCGGAGCTGTGACTATTTTGTGGAATATCTGTCTATTCATGAAAGCACAAAATGTCTTTTTAAAAGAATATTTTATATCAGATCAAAGTGTGTTTGAAATTTCGTGGATTACATGAGATTTCTTCAAAAATATTAGTCAAAAATTGCCAGTGCTGTGGAAAATTATTATTTCAGTTAGATTAGAAGATTGATAGTTCTACACCTGAAAGATGAGATAAAGATGAAGTTACAAAGGTCTGCCTTAAATATGATCAAATGTGCTGTAAAGCTGGCTGACAGCATTTTTTTTTTTACAGAAGATTACACTTCCGTTTTGTGCTTCAGATAAGCTGATTCCTTTCATTTCAACTGCAACAATTGCATGATCTCAATAAATTCAAAAAGAACGAATAATATTGGTCTCAACAGTACTGCTTGAAATTATGATCTTTTTTGTTTCATTTTTTTATACCAATTCACAGTCATCAGAAATCCAAGAGTCGCTCAGATTCAGACCTGGACAACAATGTGTTGTCCTACCCGGATGTAGATAATGAAGCATTTTTCCTGAAGCAAAGTGGCTGCCTTAGTTTAATTAACATTTTTGCTCATAATTAATTGATTATGGAACGTTTTATGGCTTTAACAGCAAATCAACTCTCAAGGCACCAATTTCAATTAAAAGTGCAAGAAAATTAATCCAGATTAGCTTGGTTTCAGTTCATTTTAAGGGTCATCCTCAGGAAACTTTAATAGCTTCCTATTCACACTTTGAAACTGTGGATCAGGTGAGCAGAGAGTGAAACCGACGCAGCCAAGAGAGTGATTTAATCCTCCATCTCGATAACTGCGTCAACGAGCCTCTTACTTCTAGTATTTTCTATTAAAACAAAACTCGCATTGGTGAGAGGAAACCAGGCAGGACTCGGATTTCCACGGCGTGGCTTCCTCTGCGCGCAATCACAGCTGCTGGACCGGCGGTGCGCTCTTGCAGAAGACATCCAGCCTCCTCTTCTCCCGGCTCAGTCTGCAGCCTGCGTTCCTCTCCATCCTCTAGATGCCTCCGAGCTTCATCAGCTACCGGCGTTCAGCCGCAGAGTCTGACATGATGGCAGCACTATAAGCGCTTTAGTCTTGGTTTGCTTTTCGTTTTCCTCCTGCTGATTTGAGTAAATCTCACGCCAAGAAAACGCGTCAGACTCTCCATCTGGAAGTTTGGGAGCGCGCGTCGCTCTGGAGGAGATAAAGCGATGGGAGTCCCGGTGAAAACAGCGCTGGTTCTCCTGGTTCTCGCCGTGGAAGGTGAGTTAGTTTTCTCATGCATTATTTTTTTTTTTACTATTATTGTTGTTATTATTAATTTGATGAGCTGAGCTGTCTTGAAATTGTCTTGCCCTACTGTTCACTTTCTTGACCATATGGAGATGTTACTGGTTGAAGGTTATTGCACTTTCTGCCCCAAAGCATTAAGTTATCTGGGCAGAATTATATTTATTTATTTCAATGCAAATGTTTAATCCATGGCTAGTTTTCTAGAGTCAATTTCAATGCAGTGGGAATTGGACTTTAAAGCAGGTGGTTCAATTAAACTACCTTTTAATTATAACACAGGTGACGTGTGATATGCTGAGATAGAGCCTCAAATCTTAATTGAAGCAATTTAAGCTTTATGACTTTTTAAGGTATGTAAAGCTGCATAATGTTATCTACAAACACAAGAAGGGAATTAAAATATGTGTTCTGTTCCCTACATGCAACGAAATTTTGTGTTGCATTAACAAATCTGGGGGAATTTTATTGGGAATTTGTTTGTGTTGCACCAATCCAAAGTGGATTCACTTCCTACAGAACCACTATGTGGTTCTGTAGGATTACTGGACAATTACTGGACAATTGAGTTTGGACCAGATTAGCTGTCCTTCCTGAAGAAAAGAATCCCAAAACCATGATGCTGCCATCACCATGCGTTGCTATGGGGATGGTATGTAAACGGATAGTTTGCTTTGACAAACAGTGTTTTGTATTTATGCCACAGGGTTTAGTTTTGGTTTGACCAGAGCAACATCTTCAACATTTTTGTTGTGCTCGTTACACTGCTCGTGGTAAACATATTTTTATGAATAACTTTCAACAGTGACTTTATTTTATCAGTTACTGCAAGTCATTGCAAGTTACTGCAAGTCCTAGCTGGATTATCATCCAGGGGCTGGTGTGACATTCAATTAAATTCAAAATACTTTATTAATCCCAAAGAGAAATTAAGTTTTGTTGTGACTCATATTAATTCAGGATGATTCAAAGACACATTGTGTATGGTGTGCATCAATTTTAGGATGCTGGCTCAAATCGCTCTCAGGGAAACAATGAAATTGTTGAACATTGTTGCACTATATATCCTAACTCTTCCTTAAACTACTCCACACCTTTATCCCTGATCTGTCTGTTGGGTCCCTTGGTCTTCGTTAAGCTTTTTATTTACTAATAAACTTCAGAGGCCACTGGGATTACAGGATGACAACATTTTGGTTACTTCTGAAAATTTAAAAATAACAACATTTTACTTTGCTATGGGACTTAATACAAGAGTTAATGGGACTGAATACAAATACATGTCAGTTTTTACATTTTTGTAAGTTAAAAACCTCCCACAACCATGACAAATTTGGTTTCTATCTCACAATTATACACCACTTTCTTTTAGTCTGTTGAAATTTCAGTGAAATACGTTATTAAGCTTTGTGGATGTAAAACAGGCAATACTTTTCTAAGATACTGGGCATTGAAAGCATGAAGTCATTTGGGTAAGAGCTCAGCCTTCACCATAAAGCCTGAATTTAGAAAATTATGAGAAGTTAAAATATCTTCTCCATGGTACTGAAATGAGCTCAAAAGAACACAATATAAAATACAAAAGCAATGCTAATGTGTATCATAATTTGATTTGTTAATACGTTAATACGTGTGGCAAAAATACAACAACATTCTGGTCGTGTGTCTTCAACTGCAAATAAAACCACTAAATGTTTATTTTGTCTGTCCCGGTTGGAATTTCTTTCCACTCAAATTAACTTATTTTTATGTAATTTATTAGTTAATGTGCAGCTGAACTGATTTTATGAATATTTTAATATCACCTCTGCTCCATCTGCAGTTGACACAGTGGTCCACTTATCAGGAACATAAATGACATACTGGTTTTGAACTTTTCATGATTTATTTGAATTATTGTTATGCATTTTGATATTATTAAAGATTTTCTTTCATCCACTTAAAGTCATAGTTATTCATATAGACTCATATATACCTACAGCCTCAATAATGCTTAAACGTCCCTTTGACCGCATGCTTTTATTTTAGACACAGGATTAAAGTTATAATCCTTTACCGGGTATCTCTCTTTTTATTAGAATGGACAGAGTTCATTTAAATTTGTAACAGACATGAATGCGAAGCAGAATTTACACATTTTCCAGATGGTTGATTTTACTCCATTCTGATAACATTAACACATTTTATTCATTGCAGAGCTGATTTCTGTGTGTGTTTTCTCATGGAGTTTCTGGTTTCCTGTTTGTGTCTGGATTTGGCAAGGTGCTACACACAGTGTAGAACATATTTACCACCATAAATATGAGTAAAAACTTTTATTTTAAGAAAACATATTTTAGTGCTGTGGTATAACACCACAGACAAACTTTTGAAAATAACAAAACCTACATTTATTTAATGGAAAACAGTAGTTAATGGGAGACTACTTAGTTTTCTTCTATAGCATTTCATGAGGATAAATCCTACACAGAGACCATTTGACCATTTCTCTTCACAATCTGTCTTTATCATTTGTTGTGGTGAGTGTTGGGACTGAAGATGTCCTTGGATAAAGGTGGATCTTGTGTCCAGAGGACTATTTGTGTGTTTATATCCCAAAGAGCTCCTGATGCTATCGCTGTAATAGCAAATTGTAAATGGACTGAGCTTAAATAGCACTTTTCCACTCACATTAACCACTCAAAGCACTTTACACTGTAGCTACTTTCATCCAATCACACTTACATTTATACACTAATACGCAGATTGGTAAGCAGCCTGAGTTGTGCCTTGCCCAGAGGCACATCAACATGTGATAGGAAGAAGCTTCAATTGACCCTACAACCTTTTAATTGCAACATGACTACTCCACCCGCTAAGCACACCGCATCAGACACCCTCCACTTTAGTTAAAACCCATGAGTTTTTCTTTTATACTATACTATCTAATAGTTGCTACGGTTAAAAGAAATGAGCCTGTTTGTCATCTCATATTTGCACCATAAGCAAACATGATGTCATGGATTATTAATGATAAGCTTTAAATAATAAAAATAGGAATTATGTTAAAATAAAATTTCATGACATGGTATTTTTTCCCAACTGATAATTATATTCAAAACATTCTGACACCAATAGTTAAAACATTTAACTGAGCATTCTGGATGCATCTATATATACATAATCATGACTTTATGTGGATTATAAAAAAATCCCCCCAAAAATTCAAAACTATGTTTTTTTTTTCTGAGACTAGAAAGATACTATTTATAATAAAACCTCTTTTCTCATAAGTACTGATAAATGTGAAGTCACCAGGGCCCCTTATCCATGAGCTGACAGGCTATAGAGTTAATTAGAATATGCATTTCAATTAAGCTCATTCGTAAGATTAAAAGTATCCTGAAAACAACATTTCAACAGGTATTTCTATTATTGTTATTCCCACACTTCTGAACTAAGTGTTTCTTATTGATCTGATGTAACAGTTTAGTCTGAAATGTTACGTTTTCATTAGCAGTAAGTAGAAAAACATCATAATTAACCGGAAAGTAGGTTTGATGATGTCTGTCTGCCTTAATGTGTTTCACGTATTGAGTTACTGAACTCATAATATTACAATTTACTGAATAAAGTTGTTTCACCACGCTTGTTGTGATGATGGTGAATAAGTGGATGAATTGAGAAATCAACTCTATCAGCAAAACAAACTGTGGCAGCAGTTACAGTAGCTGCAACCCAAGCTGTGGATTCATGTAAAAGTCACACAGTGGGAGCTGAGAAAAGGAAGAAAGCCATTTTCTGAGCTTCCTGTTTCTCTTCTTGTTGTAAGCCATCATGGTTTTCAGACACGTCAAAGAAAGAAATTAAAAAAAAAAAAACAGGAAACAATGTGGCAATATAGAGCTTTCATTGTTTTTGTATCCTTATATAAAGAACTTTTTACTAAGAGGGAAAACATTGAGACAAAGCAATGAACAGAAATCAGAAACTCCAGGAAGGTTCACATAAAAAATGCTAGAGGTCTGACAGCATTTGACCACAATGCTGTCAGACCATGCACGAGTGGCACTCTGTTTTTTATTTTTTTAATAGAATGACCGATTAGGGCAGTGTACTGAGTAAATCCTAGTACAGCTAAAGCCTGAATTGTTTTGGTCCGCCACAGATGGCATTCCCCTGAATTATTCACCATCCTAAAAAGAAACCCAAAAGATGCAGAATCTAAAGTTTGTTTTCCTTTATGTATCGTCTGATAATAGATCTTCTGTCTGTGTCATTCAAACACAACATCACCCTCTTCATCTTTTTTTCTTTTTTCATCTCCATGTTCTGATCTTTTGAAAGATTTTACGTGAGTGGGGAAAGACCTGAAGATTAATGTCTGATTATGTTTGAGTCTCTCTGCACCAAAAATGATGGTATTTTTATTTTAGTGGCCATAAATTATTGACGTGAAGAGAGAGTGCACTGAGGCGGACCGAAGTGTCTCTCTCTGTGGGTGGGCATGCATGTGTGATGAGACCCACTGGTAGACACAAAGCTCCATCTCAGCTTCCGTCAGCTAATAGGGATCATTCTTTCCTTATTTGCTCTTTGAGGATTTGCTGTCAGAGTTAACACCTAACATGGCCTCGCGCAGTGTGCAGTGTGTAGTGTGCGCTACACGTCTTCATGTTTTCCTGTTGCTCTGGCATTCATAGGAAGAAATTTATCTTTCCCAGTTGATAAATATTTTGTGGGACGGTTTATTTTTACATTGCCCCCCTTTTGCATTTTTAAAGTAAAATTGGCTTCTTCTGTTTGGTGCGGGACAGTGAGAAAAGTAGCAAAAGGACGCTGCCACAGAAGCGCCGATTATACAAGGTCAAAAGACTATAGTAAGGTTATTTGAAACCTCAGTCTTTGTTCATCACTCCACTGCGACCATGGTGAGGTTTAAATAGTGTCTTTATGAGCATGCATGTCATTATACATGCAGTAGCTTAAAATTATACCCTTTAAAACAGGGGTCCCCAAACTTTTTCCTGCGAGGGCCACATAGCTGTTCCTTTTTCTGGTCAGGGGCCGGTCTTCGTTTTTGGAGAAAGAAACCTTAGAAAATTATTGTCAAGGGGGGGGGTGGGGGGGGCGGCGACAACGACACACTTGCGCTTTTAGATAGGTTTTTACCCAGAATGCAAATGGAAAAAACAGTGAGTGAAACGGTGACTGGTACTGACTAGTATGTATTCCATTGAGGGAAAATAAGTTTCACATCTGCTCAAGAGCCCCCCTGGTGGTTGAAGAAAAATCCACATGTAAACCGGAAAATACAATATATGAAAAAAAAACACTAAATGCTCTCTGGTACGAGGAGGCGGGCCAGATCCGGCATTGTTCAGGGGGCCGGACCAAATGACGTGGCGGGCCGAATCCGGCCCGCGGGCCGTAGCTTGGGGACCCCTGCTTTAAAACTTTAAACCTTTTCACAACTTGAGCAGAAACTTTAGTACACCGTATTTGGTAACACTTTATTTGAAGGGGGTGAAATAAGACTGACATGACACTTTCATAAACATGACATAACACATGTCATGAACATGAATAAGCCTTCATGAATATTTATGACTGTTGTCATAAAGCGTCATTAACCAATTAACCAATAAATCATTACTGTTTAAACTTTACCTTTAATAACATAAAGTTTCCTAGTTTTTAAAGTGCAATCAGTAATTATTTTGTAACAAATTTATATCAGTAATGATTTCTTGGTTAATGTCAAGTTGTCATAACAAAGACATTTTGAATAATGTCAACTTTGTATTAAAAGTGTCATAATTTACCGAATGAGTCATAAATATTCATGAAGGCTTATTCATGTTCATGACAGGTGTTTATGACTGTGTCATGACAGCCTTATTCACCCCCCTTCAAATAAAGTGTTACCCAGTATTTTATTGAGATTAAACACAAAGTAATGCATATTTATGAAGTTTAAGGAAAATGACACACAATTTCAAAAATATTTGACCAAAAAACGTCCACCTTTCTGACTCTACTTTGTTCCAGCACGTTTGAGTTACGTCTCCACCAGTCTTGCATATTTAAAGATGTGAGTGTCTGCCAAGTCTTGTTGCAAAACAGTTTTTGTTCAACCATTCTGGGCAAGGATGTCAGTAAAAAGCAATAATCAAGTCTCACAACATATCCTTTATTTGGATCTAGGTTGCCCTGTATTTAGCTCCATCCACCTTCCCATCCTGCTGAAGAAAATGATTCCCCCCGCATAATACTGCCCACACCGTGTTTTTTACTAGTGAGATGGTGGAAAATCTGAGAAGTGCATTACTAGTAGTCTACAGATTCTCACATGCCTATCGTGTTGGAATAGCTGCCTTTTGGTGGGTTTACAGTGATTACAGGTCGACAGCGTTGCATCCACAGGTGTTTCATCCACTTGTTTCTGGGTGAATAGAAATAATGAATCACACACACATTTCCTTACTTTTTGTGCTTAATGTATGTAGCTGGAAATGACTTCATGTTTTTGTGGCTATAATATTTAATTTATATGAACACCTTTAGCATAAGAGACACTAGATAAGATATTAGTATGAAAGCTTGAAGAAAGAAATCGGCTTGATTTTGTACATGACTGCATACATGTTTGATATTATGTAAAAAATGACACTAAGCTTTAGTCAGTTTGTTTCCAACAGTTTTCTTTTTCTGCGTGTGTGTTTATCTCTGCATGTACCCAGCTGCCCTGTGTGCAGACGTAGAGGAGAGGCTGGTGAGTCACCTGTTGTCACCGGAGCGGTATAACAAGCTGATCAGGCCGGCTGTCAACAACAGCCAGCAGGTCTCCATTAACATACAAGTGTCTCTGGCCCAGCTGATCAACGTGGTAATTGAATGCAGGATCCCACAGCTGAAAAGACATGCTGCTATCGCACCATCACATCGTCATGGATTGCTATTTTAAAGGATTTCTCTATGTGTCTCAACTGTGTCGCCATGTTTGTCTGCCTTTCAGAACGAGAGGGAGCAGATCATGACCACCAACTGCTGGTTAACCCAGGTTTGTTCAGCTGAACTCCATTGTCTGTTGCTATATTTGTGTGAGAAAAGGGATTGTTGCGTGCCTTTAGTTATATTAGTCAGTGTCATACGCTCACAAACGTATTTAGCTTTGTCGCAGTGCAGTGGTTTGTAGAAAATTGTGCACAGACGTAAAAAGAAAGTTCCCTGGTGAGGTCAGCTCACATGTTAGCCAAAGATTTTGGTGTGCTACTATTATAAACACACGTTGACAGCTGACTCAACCAATATTTTTATGGATGAACCAGCCTGTTTACGTATGACCTCAGCATTCATTTATTTTGTTTTGTTACAATTATTCGTACATCTTTTCAAAGCTCCTTGTAGGGGATAAATAATGGATATTTTGAAATGACTGTGTGTGTGTGTGTGTGTGTGTGTGTTTAAATTAATTAATTCACATGGATTTCCATAACTTTAATCTTGCATCAGGGATGGAATGACTACAGATTAATGTGGGATCCCAACGAGTATGAGGGAATCAAGAAAATCAGGCTCCCGTCACAGCACATCTGGCTTCCGGATATCGTCCTTTATAACAAGTAAGATGACTTTCTGACTGTGTGTGTGTGTGTGTGTGTGTGTGTGTAGGCATGTGGTGCATGTGTGAGCATAGCTGGAATGAAATTGGAGGTTTGAGAGAAATACTTGAAAAAACTCAACTTTCTAAATGGGAATTTAAATTCAGTTCCCCTGTTTCATTTCTGATATTGATATTTTTTATCTTGTCATCGTTTCAGGTAATAGTTTTCAAGTTTCTTTCACTAATGGTGTCTCCAGTCACTACAAGGGATATATATATATATATATATATATATATATATATATCTATATATATATATATATATATATATATATATATATATATATATATATATATATATATAATGTTCTCTGGAGGTGTGGACTCTGTTGAAGCTTTAAACTTTACCCAATATCTAACATTTGCCAGTCATGTATACGGGCAAACCTTGTGGAGGCTATGAAGCTTACCGGAAATTGCCAGTGCAGTAAACAACTGTCCCCCACTGTGAACATGGCCAACACACGGACTGAACAGCTTCACACTTCCTCCGTCACTACTGTTAAAACTGCAGGTGGACAGATGTCGTCGTTCACAACTTCTCTATCTATTTTCTGATTGGCCCAGCTGAAATGCTACTGGAGAAAGTCTATGATAGACTGAGGGTAACCTTTTCTATCAGACCTAAAACAAAACAGGACAATTGATGCCAAACACACATCCAAACTGGTTTTAGAATGGATAAAGTAGGCTGACGTAAAGCTTGCAGAATTATGTATCCAAAGTTTCAGCTTTAACTCCGTTGAAAAGAAGTCTGGCTGAAGGTTTGATCCTACCAGTTCAAATATCCAGCCAGAATTTTATCAGGAACTTGTTGATGGCTACAAAAAGTGAGTTTAAAGGTTCGACTCACTGAGAAAAATGTGCCAAAGCAAATATTAGTGAGGGTGTAATGATATGCTGGAGCTCTTGGTCATAATTTTGATCAAGCTTTATTTCAAACTTGATTACTATGTTTCTATGTTCTGTAATTATTCCGTCCTTGAAAAAGAAGGGTTTTAAAAACACCTTTGGTCTTCTTGTCTCTTTCAGCGCTGATGGAACGTATGAAGTTTCCTTCTACTCCAACGCTTTAGTTTCCAACAATGGAGATGTTGACTGGCTCCCGCCGGCTATCTACAAGTCCGCCTGCAAAATCGAAGTCCGAGATTTCCCCTTTGACCAGCAAAACTGCACCCTTAAGTTTCGTTCCTGGACGTACGACCACACAGAAATAGATCTCAACCTCCTCAGCGATTATGCTTCACGGGATGACTTCAAACCCAGCGGTGAGTGGGATATCGTTTCCCTGCCGGGACGCAAGAACGAAGACCCGAACGATATCAGATACCTGGATATCACCTATGACTTCATCATCAAGAGGAAACCTCTGTTCTACACCATCAACTTGATCATTCCCTGCATCCTCATCACCTCCCTGGCCATCCTGGTGTTTTACCTTCCATCAGACTGTGGTGAGAAGATGACTCTTTGCATCTCCGTCCTCCTCGCCCTGACTGTGTTTCTACTTCTTATCTCAAAGATAGTGCCACCAACATCTTTAGCAGTGCCTCTCATTGGGAAGTACCTGATGTTTACAATGGTGCTGGTCACCTTCTCCATTGTCACAAGCGTTTGCGTGCTCAACGTCCACCATCGGTCCCCAAGCACACACACCATGCCGCCTTGGGTCAAGCGGGTCTTTCTCCACCGGCTCCCTTCTTTCCTCTTCATGAGGAGACCCGGTAGCTCAAACATCCGCGAGAAATTCAGGAAAAAACACCAGAGGAAAAAGTGTTCAGATCAGAGGCCGTGCGGATCTGAGAGTGGGACGGGTATCTCTGCAGGGGTGGCGGATTCTTCGCCGTCCTTCTATGTCAATGAAGAGTCAGCCAAGCGCTACGGCTGGAGAGTCAGTGACTCATCGGAGAACACAGAGATCAGGAGGAGGATGACGCTCAAGAGCAATATTGATGTGGAGGACGCAGTGGATGGAGTGCGCTACATTGCTGAGAAAATGAAGAGTGAAGATGATGATGAAGGGGTAAGTTATTTTGAGGCACTAATACAGGGAAACTATTATCACTCCTTGAACTTTGGGTCACATTGCAAAAAACAACCCTCAATGTATTTTAATTGGATTTAATGTGAAAGTACGACAAACAATAGTGCGTAGCTGGAAATGTAAGTGTGCCAGTGAAACATAGTTTTGGAAATATCTCCATTGGATTTATGTCTGGACTTTGACTGGGCCACATTGCAACCATCTCTGGTTGTAGTGAGACAAAATTTGTACAAAGCTTAAGAGTTACAAGAGTATATATGATGCTTGATACAAGTTTATCATTCACTGCAGAAATCCCCCTACACAGTATACTGCTTTTTTTCATAAAAATATTTATTTATTGTCTTTTTGTGTTTAATCTTAAAGAAGCACATCTGATGATTATAATTATATCTGACACAGCATGGGGTAATAATTAGGATCTGATTGCTGCGTTTGGTCCGGCCTGACCAATTTTTGACTTTGACTAGACTAAAAGACCTTTATCAATACTAGAGGTGGTATCATGAATGCAGGTCCTTCAAGTCACCTATGCTTTACTTTTTATTTCTAAGGAGCCAGAATTGAATGTAATTTCTCAAGTGATCCAGAACAATATTTTTCCAGATTTCCTGAGGATTTTTCTTGACTGGCTGCTATCTCACTCATTATCATCATGAACCCATATATACCCGCTTTAATGATTGAAAAAGAAGTGACTGTGTGAAGGAATGTTTTGAATAACCATTCACAAAGCCAGAAGAGTTGTTGCGTAATAACTTTAGAAATGAAAGCTTGTCTTTATGGAAGCAAAACAAATAAGGAAGCAGAAGAAATTTGGGGTCACTCAAGATTTCAGCAGAATATTTTACAAATTAGCTGCAGTGCTCCCATCTGTCGTACGCCTGCAGGTCTCTACAAGACAGCTTGATAAACTGCTCCCACGTGGACGATACTGTGTTTTATCAGGGAGGGAAAATCTGCGAAAGTGTGGATTATTTTGTCCAGGAAAAAAAAATTAAATCCAAGTTAGGAGGTGCATCCCCTCCTAATATGCCCACGGACCTGGTTGCGTCCTTCCCTTTCTAAAGATTCAACATGTTAATTATGTTCGCTGTGGAGTCAGCACATATTAATTGTTATTCTCTGTCTCTGCCTGTTTAGCTTTGCATAACTGATTTTTTCTGTGCTGTTTCTGAACTTTTTTGTTGAGAACAATGTTGCAGAAACGACTTGGAAATAATTCACGCTACTTATGGCAAAATGCAGTGAAATGATACAGAAAGTCAGCTTGAAACAACTGTAGAGACGTTGGATTGAAAGTTGAATCAAACTGTGAAAATTTTCAACTGAAAAAACTTAAAATGATTGACATTATGCTGCTACTACAAAATAGTAAAGAACTTCAGATCTGATTATCACTCTATGAGACAATAATTAAGACCAGTAAGTTGAAGAGTTGTGTTTCAACATGTTTTGACACGTTTCTGGTTCTGAGGACAACTTACGGATTGATAAGGCTTTTGTAGGTCCAGAAGTTATCATTAGTAGTCTGTTACATCTTTATTGTTTAATTTATTAATAGTACAACTTATTTATAGTATTAAATGAGCTCCTGGTTTCAGGCATTTGACTTTGAAATTTTCACCATTTCCTTTTTTTTTTTTTTTTTTTTTTACCAATTGATTTTTTTTACCAATCGGTTACTCTTTAGTTGAAGACCTTAAACAACAAACTGACAACTTTTAACAACTTCTCTGATTCTCTGCAGATCATTGAAGACTGGAAATATGTGGCCATGGTGATTGACCGCCTCTTCCTGTGGATTTTTGTATGTGTGTGCGTCATCGGTACTGCAGGACTTTTCATGCAGCCTCTGTTCCAGAGTTACAACACCCCGGTTATTGAAGACACAGAGCATAAATAATACCAGAAGCTCCACCTTTAAATTCTAACATTCCTCTAAAATTAAATTAATTTTCTGGGAACTAAACAGATCTCTGTTAGGATGTTTGACACATGCATCTTGCACATCCATCACTTCACCTGCTGACTTTTGATCTTCTGATTTTATTGTCCTCTACGCACCATATGCCAGTGTTGTCATATCAGGTAATTTATAATCAACAGTGCAACAAGATTAATTAATCTTTGTTTATGAGGCAATATAACTCCCTTTGTTTCTTTTTGCCAATGGCACATATGCTGTATGGATTTATATAATTTATATTTGCCTTGTAAATGAGACACAGGAGAAAACAAATAAAAGTTCTGATGGGTTTTGTGACTGTGAGCACTCACATTTCTCTCTTGGAAAGCATTTGCCTAACTTCTTCATTTTGTGTGTGTATGTGTAAAGCTTGCTTTGTTGCACAACCAAAAGATATTGTCCACGGTTGATAAAAAACAATTATTCTCAAATTGCTGCTACTGTTTCTTCAAGTGGATTTTAGTTTTCCTATTCAGTTTGCATTCATCAACTCTGAAACCAGCAGCAATAATGTTCATGTAATTCATCTAGACACTCTTTACTTTAATTTCTGTATTCTCTTTCATATTGTTTTCTTGATCTTTGCCAATAATATAATACACCTAACCGTTGTTTAATTTCTTCAGTGATTTTTCAGTGAAGGTTGAACTTTATATTGTTTTTTTCCTCCCACTGACAAATCAAATGCCTCTTTGTGTTTTAAACAAACTGCTGGGATCTGATGTCTAATATAAACTGATCAATAAAGGGGAAGGACGGTAACTAAACGCTGTGCTGAAGTTCAAACTCAGTAACTTTTTCAGTCCTGCAGGTTTTCGCTTTTTTTATGCTGCAACCATACAAACAGATTATTATTTTTTTTTACCTTTTTAGGGGGCTGCTGGTGTCTTTGCCCTCATTACGGCATCTTCACTATGCTGCTTATTTCAACAGGGGTTTTTGACTGCCACATATTCCAGACTATGGCATGTAAAAAAAAACAAAACAAAAAAAAAAAACAAATATATTCTGAACAAGAAGATCTGGAGGGCATTTGAGTGTGCCTCCTTTCGCCTGTGTGAGAAACAGTCATGAACAAGGATGAATCTTAGTCAACAGATTCCCTGGACGGCCTTTTGACCTCGGGGCTTGCAACCTCACCTTCTGTTATTTTGAGATGGCATTGAGGCTGAAGAAACACTGACTGGGACTGAACACACTCGTAATAACTGGAGTCAGAAGTCTGGCAATCTTCCCCATCTAGATTATATCACAGCTGCTGCTTCCTTATATACAGTGCAGTCCTGAAAAAAGGGTCACGAGCTAAATGGTAGAGTTAGCCTTTGGTTGCATGTCACAAATAATCTGATCCGACCTAATCTCCAGATAGATGTGAATCAAGCACTTAAGCATTCAGACTGCCTTACAAGCAAACGGCTCTAAAACAAACTTCAACTGGGCTTCATGTTAGCTCAAGAATGGCTCATTTCATGGGTTTCTGTAGCTGTACCTCATCCTGGACGTTGAAGACGCTGCTGGAGAGGGAAGTATGGCTTTCCAAGTTGCTGTAATTTCAACATTTCACTGACACAAAACTCAGAGTAAAAGAACTCCCTAACACTTTAGGCTTAAACAAGGTATTCAAAACAGAATTGAATAATTATTTTAACGATAACGAAAAGACACCCCCTTTAATAAATGTGTCTGTACACAGTGAGCTCTGAATTCAACCCTTCTTCTGTTTGAACATTGAAACCACTTTGAGCCTGTGAATATCAGCCAAACGCCCTCAAAATGCAGAGCCGACAACTTGGACAAGGAGGACATGCACTGCAAACACACACTCTCGTAATCAGAAACATTTATAATCCCTGTTCCCACTGAAGTGGGATTGTGTTTAGCAATTATAGCTCATGTTAGTAGCCCCAGCCCTATCCTAATATGACACATAAATTACATTCTTGACATCTCCATCACTTTCTATCACTAGAGTGGCTCTATGAGAGTGGGATGAGAGTTAAGGGGGGAGGATTGGTGTGTGGAGAAGTTGTTTATCTGCACGGCTGGAGAGTCACTTAGGGCTAAAAGTCATCATTTGCTTTATTTCAACACTTTATTTTATGGTCACTTTGGTTTCCGTTTGTTTTGTTTTGACATTGTTTCTTGATTTATTGCTGCCTTTCCGCCCCTTGTGTCTTGTCTCAACAGAGGCTGCCTGTTAGTAAAAGCAGGCGATCTCTAAAGAGCAGGCAGTAGAGGCTTTTACTCTTTTCCTCTCTATGATAAGAGAAAAAAAAAACATGAATGAGTGTAGCCTAATCAGTTGGCAATCCTGAGAGTTTCACTCTGATTTTATTAAATAATATGCACTTTCTGTGAATTTTCCCAGGGTACTGAATGCTGTTTCTGCCCACATCAGTTTTATATATTCCTGACAGGCTTTATATCAACATTATATTATGGATACATTAATATTTTGTCCATCTTTTCTACATCTTAGATAATAGCTCTTTGGAATTCAAAACCGTTGGAGTTAAAATATTCTTACTGCTATATTCAGTGTCTTAAACTGAATTATTTTGGTGGATTGTAGATTAAACTGAAGTAACATGGGAACAAACTGTATCTTTTTTAGTGGCTGGCTAATAAAATACCTGATGATTAATTTTAATTTTAAATGTTTGACTGGTAAATATTGAACAAACCATGAAGTTAGGAGTCATTTTATGACTGAATGACCTAAATGTCAGAGTTAATGACTGAATACAGCAGCCAAAATTTAAAGAAAATATTTGAAGAAATCATAGAAAGCTTTTAAAATAATGATGATCGCAACCACATTTAAAGATTTATTAAAGTTAAATCATTGGGGGATGACTCAATGTCTGTTCATATTGTTGATGAAACCTGTTGTTTATGTCAAGGCCTGTGGCCTATTTCTTGATTCTTGTTTATTTGCTGTGTCTCCAACCTGTTTTTTCATAATTTTTTAAATTTAATTTGTTGTTTTATTGGAATTTTGGTAAAATTTGTGAAAGCATTTCTTGGATTATATGGTTTTTGTTTCCTTTTTTTAATCTTTGGACAACTAAACAACTAGTAAACAACTAGCCAATCCTTTATGTGCTCAAAATTAAGTAATCAAATGTTTGCTAAAGATCTCAAGATTGAGAGGAAACTATTTTATTCAGACGGAAAATCAACAATAATAACGATAAATGGGAAACACATTTTCGCTCAAATGTTCTTAAGTTCACCTGTTGCCTCTCAGGAAGATTTGACTTTTATAGCTGCCTGTTTGCTTTGGTAGGTTTGTCTTTTGGAGCCGATGCCTGATATTAAACTAACCAACCGTAAATACAAACTCCAGGCTTGTCAAAAATGAACTCAGTGATGCTACCTGAAAAGTCAGTACCTGATTTATCTTGTCGATTTAAAAAGTGGATTTTTAGAAGTTTTTTAATCCAACGAGTGTGTCTGGTGGCAGTGACCCATTTAGAAAAGCATCTTGTGAAAAGGAGTCCTGCTGCATCCAGGTCCATCACTCAGAGGCCAAACACTGAAAAAGAGATGGACAGACGGAGCTGTTAACACCGCAGCTCCATAAAATGTGACAAGAGCTGAAACCAGAACGGTGGAGGGAGGAAGACAAGAGGGGAGCAAGAGACGTGGAGTCAAGGACGACAGCAATGATGAAGGTCAGTCATAAACAAGAGGCACAGGGACCTCTGCTGCAGAGCCGACGTTAAAGACCGCTTCAGAGTCCAGCTGGAGATCAATAAGCATTTCATTTTCTCTGAAAGACAAACCCACATAAATGTATAATATGTGAGCATTCGCTGTGCGAGAACATACTGTATGCACCTTTGACGTATTGGAAACACGGCACTTTCAACTGCAGCTATTTTATAAAATATTTAAAAATATATAACTGAATTTTAAATGTATTTCTGCTTTGAGTGGCACAAATATGTTTAGTATCTTTTTTAAAATCTTAGCTACAAATAAAACAGAAAAAGATACTAACACACATTGTTCTATTCTATTCACCTTCTTCTAGGTGGGTAGGACAAAGCCTTGCACTGTCATGAAGTGGTATGGTTGGTGGTGGTGAGGAGAGACGCAGAGAACCCAGGTGTGGAGAAGATGATGAATTTAATGAAGATCTCACAGTCCAGGACAGGCAGCACGTTAGCACACAGCTAATACCGGTAGCGACTGACACATGAAACCTCAGGACTATACAGTTCTACTGAGGAAACTGCGAACTGACGTAGGACACGAAGAATGAGGAATGACGCTAACAACGACGAGGATCTGACAAGAGACGGAGACTACAGGTGGACTTAAATACACACGGGGTAATCAAGGGGACGAGACACACCTGGGAGACAATCAACGGGGAGGACAGGACAGAGACTCACAGGGAACAGCACTACACAGAAAAACTCAAAAATAAACACACAAACACAGATCGTGACATGCACAAGTATCCCTACTTCTTGATAAATAAAAATAACCCCCAAGGCATGCCGCTGCCACCACCGTGCTTCAGTGAAGTTATGTTTAAGGTTAGTTTTCCTGCTTAAATGTCAGAGATATAGATTCAATAACTAGAAGCTGTTCTCCCACCTGAGCTGTGGATCTCTGCAGCTCTCCCGGAGTCGCTAAACCTGTTTCTTCACCAATGTTCTCTAACAGACCTTTGAGACCGCACAGTGGATGAATTCACAGTAAGCTGAGATCAAATAATACTCATGTTTGGTGCTTAGGTGATTTCTCAGGGCAGATTGCAAAGAATTTTATCTCAGCTTATCAGAGTAACAGATGAAAATCCACATGCATATCACATTTCAGCATCAATACTTTTACATTTTGAATATAAAAATTTAATTTGGCCAAGGTGAAAAAAGGATGAGTTGCACTAGATTTATTTATTTTTTTCTTAAAAACCGCATATAATTCAGCTTTCTAATTATGGACTACTTGTTGTTGTCTATTACACAAAATATCAATAATATACATTGGTATTTGTAAGTCTCCTGTGACAAAACGATCAAGCGGTAGCCGTAAATATTTTTTGCAAGCCACCGTGGCAGTGTAATATGTTCCCTGTATTTGGCTGTTGGTCTCATCTCATCTCCATCGTCCTCCACAGGACATTCCTTCAGGATTTATACCTGCCATTTCAGCTCCGAGGTCGATGTTTATGAATCACATTAGTGCGTCACAGACAGTGTAGCTGCCATGCTGTTGAATCAGACTGCCATCAATCTTTCTCTCAGTAAAGGCAAGCCCTTCCTCATGCAGGGTCCAAAACGCTGTACAGGGATCTAAAGTGGGTTTCAGGCATCACTGTTACAGAAACAAATATGTCCTTAGGCCTGCTACCTGGTGACAGATTAAAGGGCTCAAGGCTGCCTTCTAGTGGCCAAACGAGATACTACAGAGTCCAGTTCTTCTGCTAACATCAGTAGATGTCTTCAGGTGTCGTTTTGAAAGGACTGAATATTAGTTAAAGAAACTCATCATGATAGAATACTTCATTCACATCAGTATGATTAATATTATGGAGGACCAAAACTGATATAATTAAACATATTTTTTTTTTTTTAGTTTTTCCTTTTCCTTACATGTGTTTTCAAGAATAAATATATTTTTTTTCCTAAAAGTTTTGATCAGATTCAATAATAATTAGGCTGTTTAAACTCCTAGCTTGAGATTGTAAAAAAACTGTTAAAATAATTGTTACTAAGCTACTTGAAGCTGATCAAAAATGGCTTGCAGTGACATTGTCCACAAAGCACTTCTTTCTATAAATAAGTGCTTAAGTTTTAGAAAAATGAGTCGCATTGCATGGATGTGTTTGACCCCCTCAAGCCAGTCTAAAAAATAATTCACTCACATTTATGTAATGTACGTTTTTATTTTATGATTAATATGGGAAGACAGAACCATGTGAGAGGAGGTTCGTGCAAAAAAAAAAAAAAAAAAAAAAAACAAAAAGAGACTGCTGTTTAATTAGCAGCGTTGAGTTTTAATCAGATAGCAGTGAAGGCATTTAATTAGTCGCCAATGGCTGAATTCAGCAACAGCATGACCATGCAGGCTGCCTGTAGTGGACATTGGGCTATGGGACAGCAAGCAGGACGATCCTGAGACCTTAATGGGTCTTGAGCTGGAGACAGAAGAAGTGAGCGGCGATGAGGATGCGGGAGGCAGCTACATCTGAGGATGAATGTTTTGAAAGAACGCGGGGTTGAAGAGTGTAGCGTGACTGGCACTTTGGGACAAGCTGCAGGGCGAAAGGGGACGCTGGAAGCTTTTAAGAAGAGGTTATCGGACAGGCTGACGGTGGAGCGATGGATTAGATAGAGCATAAGAAAGAAGGGAATTATAGGAAGAAGGCTAAGCATTATTAGGTTGTGTTAAAGGATAGAAAAAAGGAAAGATGAAGTTATATTTAAATAACATCCTCCACTTTGTATGTTTGAAATCTTACCCAACAGATAGACACACACCCCAAGAGTACTGTGCTTTATTGTGGGTCTGAGCACACTGAAAAAAAACAAATAATTAATTATTGCATTAATAAAGTTAGTGAGAGGCTGCTGTAAATGTGCAAAAGAGCAGCGACAAAAGTCTTTCCTTCCAGCAGCTGTCAAACACAATCAGCAGTGCTTTCAGCAGAACATTATAACACAATAGTACAATGTCACCACTATTTATGTGAATTTAACAGCTTATATGTAATACACTTATGTATCCTGTTATTTAATATTAGTTACTGAACAATATTGCTGCATAAACTATTCTATTCTATTCTATTCTATTCTATTCTATTCTATTCTATTCTATTCTATTCTATTCTATTCTATTCTATTCTATTCTGAGTTCTGATTCTACGTCTTCTTCACATTTTATTCATTGACGGATGAGAGCAAATTTGTGCTTGTAGGTATGACAAAAGTCACAGAGCATAGCGATTGTTTGAGTCTTCTGTAATTTGCTTTTTCACTTGAAAAAGAAAATGATCAGGGTCCACTAGATTAACTTTGAAGATAAGGAAAATGCTCTTATATGAGAAACACATCTCAGATTCTTTGGTTACATTTGATTGTTTACTGTATGTAACTGAAATAACACTTCTTGACTGAGAGAAGGATTAAAAGCAAATGCCAAAAATGTTTCCCTTGCAGTTGTCAGATCAGAAAATCCTAAGTTTCTTTTTCAATCAAAAATGTTTCCACCTATTTAGCTTCATGTATTCCTGAAAACCCACAGCTTTAAAGTTAAATCTTTAAAAACATGCAAGGACAAGGGATTTCAGGACCTAACGTCAATAAAAGACAAGTTAAGAGTAACGCCTTTTTGTCTTTTATACACCAAATGCCATGGGAAATCTTTGTATATTTTCAACATGACATACATTGTGTTAACATCAGAGCACTGACTTTTCCTATAGAGACCAGGAAAGGAGACATACAACACTTGTCAAAAAGAACAAACGATAGCAACACAAATAAACTAGATAAAACCATAAAAACTTAGCTTCAAAAATAGCAATGAAGCAACTTAAGTGGGTCAGTAGAGGAAAAAACTCACTTCACTTCCAGTCGTACTAATTGTTGTTAAGACTCACAGAATCTCACCTTCTTGTCTCCTGCTATTTCTTACATCACTGACCTTTTTTACACTCCATAGTCAGGTGGCCTGATCCCTGCTAGATGTCTTTCTCGCTTTACTTTTACTGATCACACCTTCTGTGCACCCCTCTTGTTGTGTGCCTTGCGTTTTCCTGGTATTTTTGTTTTTCACACAAAATCTTTTGTGCGGTGACTGGCTCAATTTCTTCTTTGCTTCTTGACTGTAAACATGTACAGCTTCCAAAGCCAATGGCTGCTGCAGACACACACACACACACACACACACACACACACACACACACACACACACACACACACAAACGCACAAACGCACAAACGCACAAGCTCTCTCTCAAACTGTGGTGGAAAACGTAAACACTTTTTGTCAGAGTTGCTCATTGATTGAACCGATTCACACTCCTCCGTACAGCCAGTGGACGTGTTCATGCGCACAAATGTATAAGTTGTGTCGTGAAAACAGAAAGAAAAATCAAGTGCAGTAAATTAACTGAGGGTTTCACTGACAGTGCTTTGCAATATAATGAGACCATGAATGTCACATTTGTTGTGCACATTTTTTCAGGACAATTTCCTTCTAAAAATGTGTTAATTGCATCATAGTTTTGTGTTCTTCACACCTGGACCAACTTTCACTACAGTTACAGCCACTGAAGAAATAAGGCTACTACTGCAGAAACAAGGATCGTTCATAAAATCAAACTGATGGATTACGATTAATAAAATAGTTTTGAATTGAATTGAATCGAGGTGGACAGCCATATTTTGGTTGGTTTGCACCTGTGTCATATCCTTTCTACTTTTAGATGAGGGACTGATCATTGTTCTGTGAGATCTTTCAAACTTTGACTTTGCTTTAAAAGTCACAGATTTATCTTCAGCCTTCCTGAGTGTTCACAGTGATCGTCATTCACTTATGTTCAGTATTCGTGACGTTCTTTGCTAATTATGTTTCTCCTAAGGTCTATCAGTTTCCTACATTTTATTTAGGGGTAAAGAGAATAAATCAAAATGCAAGCCACACTTTGCAGATGTTTATTTGCAAAAACACCATGATTTTCCTTCCATTATTTGGGTTAGTCTACACGTAAAAAAAAAAAAAAAAAAATGAAGCACACAAGTTAAGTGTCAAAAAATGTGAAAAAATTCAATGGGTAAGAGGGCCTTTGAAAAACTATAGGATGATGCTTATTTTTCCGCCAAAATATAAAAGTACATTGTACGTGTAATTAAGGTTTTGTGTTAACTGATGTTTACTTCTGTCCATTGCACCGTCAGCTTCCCTTCAAAGATGAGCCAGCATTTAATCTGGACTTGCCTCAATATTTTCACTGCTATTTCATGATGTACATCAATAGCTTTCCATTATACGAAATGGGCAGACTCTGCAGCCCTCTTAGATTCTGTTATGGAGCAGCTAATGCTTTATGCCGCCTCAGCATTGTTGTGCCTACAAAATCAATTAAGTGACTAAATGGGCCAAATGCAGCTCAGTCGTGAAAACACAGGATGCAGGTGTGTAGCCACTGTAATACTTTAAGTCGTTTTTATTTAAATATTTTCTTTCCCTTTTTGAAATGCAAAAAGTACATCTGTTGTGTGTTGAACACACAAATGCAATATAATCATTGCCTTTGCAAGGACAGCCGCCCTCCCAGACGAGCCTTGATGCTGTGTGTATGAAAAATAATTTCATTACTTCACCGTCTCTGACTCGCTGTTGAGTCAGGTCGCCAAGTTTACCCACGGGGTGAGAGGGAGGGAGGGTGTGCTGTGAGCAGGAGCTGGGGACGGTGGAGGGGAGGCGGGACGAGGAGAAGCTGGTTGTCCATGTCTGCGCAGCGCATCCATCCTCCACGCGTAAAGGAACGCAAAAGCGGAATCTTCAGGCTTCACAGACCTCTGCAGGCAAACAGAGACTGGAACCCGCTGTCCGAGACCACGTTTGATCCAATTAAGGTGTCGCCAGGCTCAGATGTTTCGATGAATTTCTTCGGCAAACTACCAGGCTTCCTGCTGATGGTGCTCCTCGCAGCGCAAGGTAAGAAGAGACTGTGCTCCTTATGTGATCGAGACGCAAACAAGTATTCCTGATTATCTCACAGGTCCCCAGTTTTTTTTTTCTTTGTAAAAAAAAACAAAAAAACAATAACGTAAGAAGTCAACTCTTCTGCTCTCTTACGTAAAAATGAATGGTTTTGTATTTTACTCTGAATAAGCATACATGGAGAAATAAGTTGTAAGGTTTTCTTTTTGGCAAAAGTTAACTTCAGCTCAGGAGCCACGTCGTGCTGCATTTCTCACAAGAAGGGATTCTGACGGTGACAAATAGCTCCAAAAGCGAGTTAGGACATCCTGAAATTCCTCTGGGAGTTCAGGGGCGCAGAAGCAACACAATGAGGACAGGTTCTCATTTTAATGCAAGATGTTCTGTCCCATTTAGAAAGCATGCAGGTAGTATTTTGTATTTCTGAATAAAATCATGAAACCTGGCAGCTCCAGGTTTGTTTATGTAGTGCTGCTCTTAGAGCTCTTGATAGCTCAGACATAAGGTCTGAAATGAAACTGGAACTGGGAGTAGTCTACCAAAAGAGACAAACGTCAAGGTGATGAATCTATTGTTACTTAAACATTTATTGCTTTCGTATAAAACAAACGTCCATGCCCAACATGATGACTGTTTTATATCTTAATATCTGTCCTGCTGCAGTCTTTTATAGCAGTTTTATAGGGACATGCCTTACAAAACTATCCATGTCCTCTGAACACTTTTTCCACATTTTTAAACACTAACCTCATTGTGTTTCATTTGATAAATGAACACAACGTGTTGCACATTAAATACAGTGAGGATGAACATTCAGGTCCTTTTAGTTTATACTTTTTAAAATCACCTTTTGCAACATTTACAGCTGCAAGACACACTTCAACCAGCTTTTCCGTTGGTAAATAAAAAGATCAGACAGATTACATGAAAAGGGTCTATAGACATAATTTTTCAAGTTTTCCCATTTGGTAGGACCGAACTTTGACTGGGCCATTTAGATATATCATTATGTTGTGACTATAACTGTTCTATTGTTGCTCTGGTTTTTTGTTTGGGGTCTTTGTTCTGCTGGAAGGTGAGTTTCCATCTCAGTCTCAAGTCTTCTTAAACCTTCAATACTTTTTATTCCTAGACTGCCATCAATCTTTCCCTCAACTCTTAGAAGCTTTCTTGTCGCTGCTGGAAAAAAACAAACAAACAAACAAAAAAAAAAAACAGCATCATGTGCTTTTTTTCAAACAAATTTTATTCTTGTCACTCTTTCATGAAGGCCACATTTTAGATTTTAGCTGAGAAAACATTCACGCTGGCTTGAAACTCATACTTTATGACTTTATGAATGACTTCAAACAGGCTGTTTATTTTCAATACTCTACAGCGATGCTGGGTTAAAATGACTGAAATATTTCTGAACGAGCGACTCAGTCAAGTTCTCCAAAGAGGTAAAAAACACTCATTTGCAGTTTTTGCTAATGGTGTCATGATTCTTACCTTAGTTTAGGTTTTCTTTTGTGTTTTGATCATTTTCTTGTTTTTCATTTATGTTTGATAAGTATTTCCTTAGTCAGTTGTTTTTTCAGTGTTGGAAAGATGGCCATTTTAGTTAATTCCTTTAGTCTCTTCTTGTGTTTTGTTCTTTGTACATTTGTGTTTATTTCTCCTAGATGTGTGTTAATATTTTGCTCTTGTTGTGTAGTTCCTTTTGAGCTTTAGTTCACCTCCCTTTGTCTTAATTAGTTTCTCTTCTTTCCTGCTTTCATCCTTTGACAGCTGTATCACATATTTTTACATTTTTACATTTTTTCATGTTGGTTGTCATATGGCTGTTTTTTTTTTATTTCTAATATGCCTGATTAGAAAAAATGTAGGTATGACCGAATAGATAAAACCTGAAGAAATCTGTAAAACAGAAAATATGTTTTCACAGAGCAAAACAATTTCTCACCTATACTTGATCATATTTTCTTAGACATTCAGTGAGTTGTCAAGGGAGATAAAAAATAATATCCAGACGTGAGAACTGCAATAACCATTTACCTTGGCAGAAAAAAGGGACATTGCATTAGCAAGCTAAATGAAAAGCTTACATGAAAATGTCAAGAGTAATTTTATGTAAGATGTGAGAATAAACCATCAATAAATTAGCTGGTGTTTCTTGATGCACAGATTAGAGAAATTTTGAGCTGCAGGCTGAGTTCTTACTTTGTACATATCATGTTTTTACTTTATGTTATCCTGTTTGCGATGTACAACTCCACAGATCATACAGGTTGTTTTTGGATTTTCAGAACGGGACAGATGTGTTATTTCTTTCAGTTTCACACATTATGTACTGAGCGTCAGTGTAATTTTTTTTAGTTTCAAAGCCCTGCGTGCGGCTGCAAGTCTGTTCCAGATGTGGTGCCTGCAGATGTCCCATTGGGAGCAGCATTAAGTGCTTCTATGTGCTCATGCCATGTCTGCTGTGTGAAAGTCAGTGTCTTCTCACATCCTGTAACCTGACACAGAAACGTAGTTGAAGGTAGGATTGGTTTCCTTTACACAATCTGTGGGATAAACTCTCCCGACTTCCTCTTTCATACTCTTCTGTCATTCTCCTTAGCGTTACAGACTTGCTGCGGGTTTGTCCTTGAACTCAGAGAATCTCAGAAGAAAAGCGATGCCTTGAAAGTGCGACAGTGTCAGTGCTCTCGGAGGAGGACAGATTTTGCTCAGTAGAGATTAAACACAGTTTTTCCTCAGTGGAAGTTTTTAATTTAGCACTTTAGTGGGAAAAAAAGGAGAAACAAATAGTGTATTGTGTTGTTGCTTTGTCCTTTTATTCGTCAATCTCTATTGTGTCATTTTCAATAGCAACCGTTCATTCAGAGGAATTACTTCAAAATATCCACTGATATACATACTGTATACACATTCACTCCCAGTGGGGATGTGCTTTGTGGGCTTCAAAAGGTATTGTCTCGTTCTATCCAGGATCTGGTGGTTTGTCCCCAAAACAGAGGAGATGCTGAGCCGCGGTTCATGGGATTGGGGTATTTTATTTAAAAATAGAATCTGACTGAAGTGGCTCAGAGGAAGGGACTAAGAGACTCGTTAAATACGGAGGTGTTTGTTGGAAATATGACATTCAAATCAAAGTTTCAGCCTGTGGGACAGATTGGCGGCGTGCATCAGCATATTCTAGGACAGGATGGGTTCCTTCAGGTCTGAAAGGCAGTGATTAGAGATAGACTGCATAATGCATTTCCCTGCAGCTTCTCGCCTGCATCATCTCCAGCACAAAATAGCTGAGGGAGATGTTCAGCCACGCCTGCATTTTTCCTCATCTAATCCGCATTGTAGTTTATGCTTAACCCCTTACCTCACTTCACTGTGCATTTTAATAGGCTGTGGCTGCATGTTAACTGTGCAAAGAGGATCTGCCTCCGCCGAACTAGCTGGGCCCCAGAGAACAGGAGCTGCAGGTTGCTGATAATTAAAATAAAAAACAAACCAAAACAAAACGCACAACTCATTAGAAGTGAATGCTTTGAATCTGCTGCCATGGTTGCAGTTCAAGAATCAGACGGATATTTTTCTTTCAGTATCGTAGAAATGATTTTGATCGAGTCTCTGTAACGCTTATCAAAGCTTTCTTGTGTAGGGTTGTCTACCCTCGTCCTGCTATCACCTACTATATTGGCTCCAAAGACTTAAATGCTCATCTGAGCTTTGCTGTGCACTACAGAAAAGCTCTCTGGTTTCTCTCCCAGAAGCAATATAGTTGCATTAAAGCCTGACAGGCAACCAGTGTGTGTGTGGCTGTGAGGCAGCTTGAGGATCCTCTTAACGCGATTGTCATGTGATTATTGCAGCCAAACGCTGGTGCACACATGGTGTGTAGCCACCACGGGCAAACAATTTTTTCCACCTTCCTATGGACGGGCTTAAACATCATGGTGCCCTCAGACCTAAAGACCCAAACTCACATCTTCTTCAAGACTGTCAAACTCCTCTAGGACACCCTGCTCTTTTATGCTGGGAATTGCGTGGGGTACATTTCAGGATGGCATTAAAGAAAGTAAAAAAGAAAGAGTTTTTTTGTAGTTTTTTTTCTAAATGAGATGCCTTAGATGGCGGCCAAACTTTTCAGCTCCTGTTCCTTAAATAGCCTGTTAAAAACAGTTGCTTTCTTTGCATATAAATCCTGCTGTCAGTGAATTTATTCCTCCAGAAAAACATTGTTTAAACGTCAGCCTTTGGTTGACAAACAAAAATATTTTTGAAACTCTCATCCTTTTGCATCTTCGGTCTCCTTCTGACTTGACTAACCTGGCAAATTATATGTACTCTTTAATCTTTAATTCATAAAGATATAAATCACATTTTTTAAAGGAGTTTTGTCTAAACTGTCTTCAGTTTTCTCAGTATTCATAAAAATATCTAGTTGGCTTTGATCCGTGTGAAGTTTGCAACCTCTATGTGTTTTTTTTTTTTTTTAAATATGTTGTTCTAGTGATGGTTGTGAGAACTCCTGTTGAGTTCAGAGAATAGTGATGTTTAAATACTCATATCTCAAGATCACAAGCTAATTATCTCATTAGCCTGATATTATTACACATTTTCTAAGATAATGTGGTAATCTGCGTTTTTTTAATCTCTGTCTAACAAAGCTTGTCCTCTTGTGATAAGATCATAATTACATTCTGCTCTCCAGAAATCAAACGTCTCACTCTTAGAAGTGGATGGCAGATTGATAAATGCAGCAAATGATGGAAAATGATGGAAATGTTAAGAGGGAGCAGAAATGGTAATGAGTAACATGCAGTTGAAGAACAACAGATCTATGGATGACCTTTTTTTTTCTTCTTTGACTCAAAAGATCTAAGGTCTCCAAGCACTGGAAGAAGTTAAAAAAAAAAAAAACTAAATTTGATGCAATCAAATGAAACAGGGTCACAAAATCCTGAGTCTGCATATGAACCCTGTGATCTTTTTGTCTTTGTGATGAAACATAATAATCATCATAAAAACAGTGAAAGACTAAAATGAATAAAACAGTACAATATTCTGAGCTAAAGATCCACTGGCTTTGCACATAGACTGACTGCATATTTTGCCTATTCTTCTTTGCAAAACGCACAGATGGGCGTCTGTGTAATAATTAAGAGATTTGGAGGCAGATGCACTGGATTTTGAAGGAGTGTCATTTATTGTAGTGCTGCCACTCTTAAGAATTTATGGACATTAATTTCAAAACTCAAAGCAAATTAAAGATCGTGGGTGTATGGTGATCTGCGCTTTCAGGAGGAGACTCTCAACATGTGTGCAGCAAAGTGGAAAAAAATAGGAAAAAGAAAGAGCTTTGGAGACATTGAAAGGATTATACAACAAAGACATCTGCATATCTGAAGATCTAAAAACAGGAGCAAACTTTTGTATTTGCTGTGACTTTGAGACTCAACATCTTCCCTGAGTCCTGATTCAGTCAGTTTGACTGACAGATGTGATAGATAAGCCTGATCCATCGTCTCTCGAAGACAGATATGACATGTACGGATTCCCCGCTGGTGTTTCCATGGCTCTGCAGGGTTTACGCGTTTTAAACAGGCTTCTGATACATTACTGTAAAAAATCTCTTAATTTGACTAACCCGCTTCATAATGTCTCAAAGTTTGAAAGGTTAAACATGCACAGTTAAATTTTACATTATGTCTACCCTCCCTTTTATCTGCAAAACAGATGAGCTGTCAGTGTTTATAAATGACAGTGTTGATTTCTTCTTCTTGTCCTTTCAGAAAAACAAAACATTCACGAACTTGAGAATCAGTGCTAGGAAAACACATTTTAAACTCTAATTGCAGCTATAATCTGAACATTTGTTTCAGAGCTTGAATTGGCTGGATCAGTTCGCAGAGTTACTAACTAGTCCTTTATGATAAAAACAACAGATAGGTTGAGAAAAATATCTGCAAAGATGTCAACAAAGATGTTTTAGAATTTACAAATATATATATATATATATATGTATTTTTTCCTTTTAAAATCAGAACACAGGTTGAACTGTTGAATTGCAGGAATAATGGCATTAAAAGGGAGCTGTGCTCACAATCATACAATTTACTAGGCCGTAAATTAATCAGGCTCTCCTATATGAAGAGTCTCGTACTGCAGCTCGTGCTCATTTGGATGGTCATGGCTAATGCAGTAATCACCGTGGATCCTCTTTTGCGTCACTGAGCGTGTCAAAGTCAGGCCATCGAATCCCCTGGAGAGGAGACCCATGCTATCTGGCTGTTCTCTGCACGTTTCTGCTGTCAATTTTCTCCTCCTATCTCCTCGTGCCACTGCCTCCCTCTGTCTTTGTATCCCCTCTCCATATACTCTCGCTCTCTGTCAGTGGTGTATTTTTGGAGGGTAATTAGTTCCTTCAGACTGTCCACCACAGGCTCCCAGGCTCATCCTGTTAAGCGCATGTCTGATCAAAGAGTCTCCCACAGGCCGTGGGTCCTTCTGCAGCTCGCTCCTCCTGAAGCCACGAGAGAAACTAACGCACTCACTGTTTGTCTTGCTAAGTCTCAATCAGTGTTGCTTTTCCTTAAAGAGAAATGCTTGATTGTTTGGCTTGGCTCCAGCCGCTCCAGAACCAAGACCTTTCAATTTGACATCATAAAGAAGGGGAAGGAAAACAAGAAAAAACTTGTTTTGTAATTTGAAATGTGACTCTCAGGCTAATTTCATGTGATTTTCATCATCAGAGACAAAAACAGTTCTGATCAAAATGATAATGTGTTGAAATCTGAGCTGTTAAGAGTGACGATAAAGATGATTATGATAAAGAAATGTTTGACAATCTGTCTCCTGAAAAATGTATGTTTTAAAGTTAATAACAGCACACTAATCACCGACAGAATATTATGAAAATCATAAAGCGTCAGCATGGAATGCGGTTTCTATCTTCTTTTGTGTTTAATTGTAATATCATCTACAAAGCCTACATGCTACAGTGAGTTAACTAACATCAGTTTCAGTTTAAACTATAAAAAAAAAACTAAATCTCTTCACGATGACAACTGAGGTGCCAAAGAATAATATAAAAATGTATATATTAAAATTATTATGACAGACATATTAAATTTCAATGTCTTGCCATTTTAAAAGACTCAGTTGATGTTATAAAACAATTCAAATCGTCAGACAGGCCAACTAAGTATTTTCTTACATAAAAATGTGTTAATTCAAGACATTAATAAATTGATCAAATGTAATCGCATAGTCTAAATGAAAAACACTGCTTATTGATACACCATTACAGTATTTCCTGCCTTGCTTTTCAGTGTCATATGAATATATGTAGCTTCAAGTAAACAGCGTTAGAACAAATTTCTTTATTTATCTGGTACTGTGGTTCCCTGAATGAGCTCTTGCATCACTATGCAGATGCTCTGTCTGCATTTTTGAAAATTCACTTTTCTTCACACGCTGAATGCTTAGAGTAGTAGAGTAAACATAAGACCTTATTTTCTCATTATTTTAGCTTATTCTTTGATTACTCAGAGGACTCTCAGACTATGCATGTATTTATTCATGCATGAGCAGGTTTCAAATGCTTGGTTTTGAATTACTGCACACACTTAAGCCTTACTTTACATATCAGGGAAATGTAAGCAGGAAAAGTTACACACAATCATCTGAAGGGTAAAGGAGAGAAAAGGTTATATTTAACACTCTTAATCCTAGAATATTTAAGATTGTCCCTTAAAAAATAAAAACAAGTACAGGGAATTAGGGGAGTTACTGTTCCAAGAGAGGATTTCTTTTTTTTTTTTTTTACTTTTTCTATGCAACAAAGAACAAAAGGTCCAATTAATTGACTGATTATAATTGCCCTGGATTTCCCTCAGCCAATTACAGGCTTTACCAAGGTTCTGGCGCAGCAGCAAATCAGCAAGCGGTGGGCAGTTTTTAAGGCAGGTACCAAGAGCTGAAATTACACAAGTGTCTCCAGAGAAACGTCATTTTATTAAAGTTTTAAGGAGCAGCTCGCCTCAGCCAGTGACCTCAGGAAACTTATAGACTTTACAGCAGCACATTAATGAGATGTTAATGGTTTTAGTTCCCTTATTGCACCAACAATTTTTATTTTTCAGTTTTTTTAATTGTGACCAATACGTCTATTACACAAGGTTTGCTGAAAGTAGTTGGTCTACAAAGAAGTACAGTGATAAGAAAGTGATAATAAAAGGCAAAATAAATAAACTTATCGCAACTTAAATTTTATGGTTAAAAATGTGGCTCCAGCCATTACACAAGCTTTACCAACTCGGCCAAGAAAAGTGATGATTTCTGCCAGAATTACATCTGACGCTTGTTTGATAATTATAATGTTGACTGGGTGTGGATGAGGGAAGATCCCCCATAACTTCAAACTTGTGCATTGAATTCCTATTTTTAAAATGCTTTGAAAATGTTAAAATTAGGGTGATGGCAAGGAGCCCTTTTAACTTCAAAGACTTGGAGTTCGTCACCAAGACAAATCATCATGGAAGCATTCGAAAACCAGGTCAGAAATTATTTAAGATTTTTGAGAAGGGAAAAAAAAATAATTTAAATAAATACACAAGATCTTATTTTCAAAACTGATGCTACTTTTATGTTGTTTTATTAGCTTTTAAGAGATGCCTGTCTCATTACTTATCGCAAACAAGCTCCTTTGTTGAATAAAATTCAAATCAAATTTTACACCAGATTAAATTTGATTGTTAAATTAGTGATATCAAACAGCTACTGCAAATTCTGCTGCTTGATGCAGAACCAATGGATTCTGCTTTCGTCCTTTTTGGTGGCCTGCATGTTGCCTGCAGTCATGTGATCTTATTGTTTGGTTTGCTCAGGCATCATAATGAAACTGACCCCCCCCTGAGGTGAGCTGAGGCTTGTTGTAACATCAGAGCTCGTTGTTATCAGACCAGATCTGTGCAGATTCACACAGTTCATCTCTTAACGGACTTTTCTTGCTCCGGCAAGTCGGTCACTTTTTGAGAACGTGAACAATTGAACTGATTCAGGATGTCTGGAAGATGCTCATCACGATACTCTCATTAGAAATGCTTACGACTTTACTGTATGAACAGCGGACATCACATCTATTTCAATACAAAGGTTCCTCTAACATTGTTCAGATTTGATTAAAGTGAACTTCTTCAGGCAGCCCAGTTTTATCTGAGAATGCTTTGGTAAACATCAGCCATATGAGAAGAATAATAAACCCAACACTGCTGGGAATAAGACCGAAGCCAACCACACAAAAAAAGACTGTTTTGTTTTTGTTATTTTTTATACTATTCATGATGAAAGATCTTAACTGCAATTGTTTTGATGTTAAACAAAATCTGGCTACACCTTTACTTCCTTCAGTTGACATTAAAGACTTTTATTTTTAATTATAGCTAATACTTTCTTTAAAAAAAAGAGTAGTGTAAGCTGAAGTACTTTCAGCATTTCCTCCTTATATTAGTATGAAACATGATGCACAATATAAGATTGTGCAGAGAAAAGCATGATAAGTAAAGGAGAATATTAAAATGAATCTTTTTGATTTGTGTAGCATAAATGGACTCAATAATAAATTAATGTTTTATTTAGTTGTTTAAAAAAACTCTTTAGTGACTGTTTATATCTCTGCAAATCAAATTTGATCTCCTTATCATTTTTATTAAAAAATGTTCATCTCTTTACTGACTCACGCAGCAAATAAAGAGCCTTTTTTGATGTGAAAGCCTTCAATGATATGCACATCTCTACTTGACTTGAAAGGTATGATGGGAAATTTCATGTTTAGATTTTCAACATGTTTGTGTCTTACACGCAGAAGTGATTTTGTTCAAAGACACTAAAAGGCAAACAGATGGTATTCAGTGTCGAGTTTAGAGAACATAATCAAGGGGTTATGAACATATTATAAAAGTTAATTAGATCAGATTATTTTAAAGTAAGAGTTGGAGCTGAGAGAAGCCCTGGTGGATCCGTCTCCAGAGTTTATAACTTTTCTCCGGTGGCGTGGCTGCATGCTGTCCCAACATTTTCTGCTCAGACAGACGCAGGTCTGTGTGCCACCACAAGCATTACTTGTGACAGTTTTTCATAATCTGATCGTCGGCTCAGTCTTCACCTCTGCAGAGGCTGTTTTTCCTGCTTTGACTGAAATCCTCTACTGATAGAGATGGACAGTTCAGCAGCGAAATGCTCTGTCACACCATCGTGCAAGAAAAGAGAGAGAACAGACCTTTTTCTGTCACGGTTTTAAATGCAAACATATCACATTAGAAGAGACTGTTTGGCAAGGCTTCACATAAGAACTTCTATAATTGAGCTCCATTTTTAGACTTGTTTAAGTTTTTGTCAGATTTTAAATAAAGTCATCATTAAATTATCAGCTGAATTCCATAAATTACCACATGAGTCCTAACATGGTCAATATGTGCATAGCTACTTGTGCAGGTGAAGTAAAAGGATCGATTTGTTATAGTGTACAAGCTGCTCAATTTCTCCTAAAATAAACTGAAACAGGTGCAGCTTGGACACAAATGGTTAGAGTGTGTGTCAGTCTATTGTCATTACTGCAGCATAGTAAATCATAACAGATCTTACTGACTGACGGTTTCAAGGGAAAGATGAAGTAAAGATAAGGCTTTTTTCAATGATTTTGTTGAGAAATTTTGGGGAATAAACAAGGAACCTCTCCTGCAGAATGTTGTGTTTTTCCACACAGACTGATAATAACCTTTATTTACCAAAAGCAGCAAGCTAAGCAGCAAGCTCAGCACCTTGCCTGCTAAGAGAAGAAACATTCCCCACCTGCACTGGCCTCTTTACACCACCTCCTTCCAGTTCAGTGTTTTATCACTTGTTTTTAAAATGTTCTGTACGGGTATTACGCTGTAGGAATAAACTGGAATCGATCTGATTTGACTGAGTAAGAAAAGTCTGCTGAAGACTTCATAGAGCTCAACTTATGCTCTGACTTTCCAATGATATCATTACATACATTTGAAAAACATATTTACATACATGGGGGCGAATAAATAATTGTTTCCATTTTCACGCTCGGACATTAAATCAGATTAAACTTTTCATTTTTAGGTCAGTTCCGATTACCATTTTTAAAATTTTCTAAATGTGAGAATAGTGAGTGAGACCTTTTTTTTTTTTGTAAATTTCTATTATTTTCTTTGAAATAAATAGTTTTGCATATGTTTTGTCAATTTTTGGGGAATTACTTGTCAAACTACCAATTTATTCAAACATTTTTGCTGCCCCTCTGCAAGCTTCTCACAATAGTTTTCTGAAACTTTGCCTATTTTCTCCTGATCAGGTTTGTTGGCACAACTTTTGAGCTTGTTGGACCAAATGTTTTCTATTTAACTGAAATCAAGTTTTTTTAATGGACTCATCAAAACTACATTTTGGTTCTTTAGCTACTTTGAAAATATTTTGGTAAAACCATAAGGGTCATCGCCCGCTGGCGGAGCCATTTGTCCCCAAGCCTCACCTTCTGGCTTTTATTGAGATGTTTCTTCAGTATTTCTCATATCAAATTGTTTCCCTTATGACGACATCTACAGTTTGTGAAGTGCACCGGTGTTGTTCTCAGCCTCAAATGGTCATGATGGATAAAAAAAAACTGTAATTTTAACAGAACGACGGTTTATTTTTGCCAAACATAACAACTCTGTGTTTCTGTTGTAGTTGTTTTTATTTAACTTGAAAAAAAATAACATCAAAAGACAAAGAAATATATAGATTTTATAAGGATTTACACATCATTGACCACCATATATGTATCAAAGTTTCATCAGCTTCTGCCTGTTACTGTCTCATATACGTGGGAAATGTAACCTTGATGTGAGAAAATCTTCGACTCCCTATAATAACTTTCTGTTTGCAGACACTGAAAATAAATCTGTTTGGAGCGGTGACCTTTCTGCAGTATTAGTGTCAAGTTTAATTTACTGGCACTGATAATCACAGACGGCTCCACAAAGCCCCACTTTGACTCAGTCAATGTAAAGTGGCAGTTTTTTTTCTTCTTTTTGCCATTTTCGCTAATCTTCTGTTAATTTTTTCAACGTCGTCACCCTCTGTTTTTTTTTTTTTTTTCCAGGCTGCTTCTCATCCAAGGCAGAGGACAGATTATTCCGAAGGTTGTTCCGAAGATACAACCAGTTCATCCGACCTGTGGAGAATGTGTCTGATCCAGTTACGGTGGAGTTTGAAGTGTCCATATCACAGCTTGTTAAAGTGGTGAGAACCCAGAATCATCCATCCGTCGGCTCCTTGATCTGTCATAAATTATTTGTTCAGCATTTATATTCTTTCTATAGGACGAGGTGAATCAAATTATGGAAACTAACCTGTGGCTGAGACATGTAAGTGCTGCTGTGTTTTTTATTCGCTATGTTTTGTGCTGTTTGAGTTTCATCAGCATATCGAGTAGGGCTGCAGAGATACACTAGTCTCACAATACAATGCGATACGTGATATTCTGCTCACAATACAATTTGTATTGTGAGCAATACAAATTGCTCACAATACAAATTGTGAGCAATACACAATTTGTGTATTGCTCCCCCACCAAATCCCCCTGAAATCTTTCAGGGGGACTTTGGTGACATTTTGTGACTGTCCCATAGACTTGGATTTAATTAATTGAACTGATGGTGTAATGCTGGCGTAATAAATGTTGTTTTTGTTATACATTTGCTTTGTTTAATTGTTAATTGCGTGGCTTTTTGTATTTGGTTATGCAGAAAAGAAACCTTTTTTGCCTTATTCACTTATATTATATAATGTAATTTATCTATTTCATTTCATTATTTAATTAATTGCAACAGATTGTTTCATTTTTAATGTACATGTGCAACTGGGTAAAAAATGTCCTGTGTGACAGCTGTCATTTAATTCATGTGGATCTGACATAAAACTCAAAGTAGGATTTAACATATCGATATTCGCAGATGAAAAATCGAAAAAAATATCACTAAATATCGTAGAATCGTTAAAATTACACAGCCCTAATGTCAACTGTTTCTGTTTTACTACCCTTCAGGTTTGGAACGACTATAAACTGAGATGGACCCCTGTTGAATTCGACGGCATCGAGTACATACGAGTCCCATCCAACAAAATCTGGAGACCGGATATTGTCTTATACAACAAGTATGTTTTGATAAACAGATGATAGGAGGATTACTTTTTTGTCTTCTAAAATTGTGTTATAAAAAATGTTAAATAAGTCTTAAATACAAACCAATAAAAACAGCAGGATAAAAGACGTAGGCCAAGTATTCCACATTTTTTGTTTGTTTGAGACTGGATGGTATTTTTTTCTTGTGTTTGCTACGTTGTCAGTTGTCGGCTCAAAATCCTCTGACGTTTACAGTAAATGTAGTAACCTTAGAAATGTTCTCCCACAGTGCTGTTGGTGACTTCCTTGTAGAAGACAAGACCAAAGCTCTGCTGAAGTTTGACGGCACCATCACTTGGGTCCCCCCAGCTATATTCAAATCCTCCTGCCCAATGGACATCACTTACTTCCCCTTTGACTACCAGAACTGCTCTATGAAGTTTGGGTCCTGGACCTACGACAAAGCAAAGATCGACTTGGTGCTCATTGGCTCAAAGGTCAGAAATTAAAAAAGAAAAAAAAAATCTTGGATATATCTTGTATTGTGTTTTTATACATACTTTTTAGTCAATATTTTTCTACTAGCATTAAAAAGATGGCTCATGTGATTGTATAAATGGACAAATCCCACCAATGTAAGTGAAAAATAAAGCTATACCAGATTATAACATACGACTTCTGTTGCTCTAACGCTAAACTTTTCATGTTATTGCAGAAACAGCTCACATTATACACAATATACATATTTGTCACATCCTACCAAAAACATTCCTTAAAATATCGATTTTATAATCTTTTACATTATATAACATTTTACCAACATGAAAAAATATTGTTGTACAATTCAGCTTTCACATTGTTAGAAAATAATAAGTGTCTGCCTTATAAGGATGTTAATGATGCAGATCAATAATAGAGAAAATGTTTTGTGTATTGGAACCGATTAAGTTTGATTTTGTGTGGAGACATAGAGAGATTTTGTTGTTATTCATCAGATTTGATATGGCAATTTCTATTGCATCAATATTTGTTTATTTCTGACACATATGCAACACAAAAATACCCTTGAATTGTTAAATATTGCCACATTTCTAATGAAGAGCTTCTTTTTAAACTTACATTTTCCAGGTGAACCTGAAAGACTTCTGGGAAAGCGGGGAGTGGGAGATTATTGATGCACCTGGATACAAACACGACATTAAGTACAACTGCTGTGAGGAAATCTACCCGGACATCACCTACTCCTTCTACATCCGCCGCCTGCCTCTTTTCTACACAATCAACCTCATCATCCCTTGCCTCCTCATCTCCTTCCTCACAGTGCTGGTTTTCTATCTGCCGTCAGACTGTGGGGAGAAGGTCACCCTGTGCATCTCCGTCCTGCTCTCCCTCACTGTGTTCCTGCTGGTCATCACTGAAACCATCCCCTCCACGTCGCTCGTCATCCCGCTGATTGGAGAGTATCTTCTCTTCACCATGATTTTTGTAACTCTGAGTATCGTCATCACCGTCTTTGTGCTGAACGTCCACTACCGCACTCCTATGACTCACACGATGCCCGAGTGGGTGAGGATGGTGTTCCTCGGGGTGCTGCCCAGAGTGATGCTGATGAGACGGCCGATTGACCAGAGCTGCTCGTCACCCGCCAGAATTACAGGAGCGACGGGAGGAGGAGGAGTCACCGGCGGAGGCATTAAGAAGAGAAAGACCAGCGTAGGAGGAGGAAGCAGCTCCGGAAGTGTAAGCGTTGGAGGCATAACTGGAGGCATGGCGTGCCCGCCGCTGGATAGTGGCGGGACCTCCTCGGCTGGCGGCTCCATGAACTGTGTGGAATATGGCGATGTTAACCGTGACCTTAACCGCGACATGACCAGGAGGTGTCCCTACAGGGGCAAGGAGGTGCCGACTCCCGTTCCTCCACCGATGGTCCCTCCACCTCCTCCCCAGGCAAACCCGGCTCAGGGGCCTCCGGAGTCAGAGCCCCCGAAGGCGCCGAGGCCTCTGAACGCCTCGTCGCCTGTCAGTGCTGTCGTTGCCTTTTCTGTGGTGTCGCCGGAGATCAAGCAGGCCATCGAGAGCGTGAAGTACATCGCAGAGAACATGAGGACACGCAACAAAGCCAAGGAGGTACATAAGCAGGCCTTTAGTTCGGCATGCCTGTTGATTATTTATGTTAGTATTAAGTTTCTAATCCTAATTACATTCAAAATTTCTCTCTAGAGAAGACCTAATAATACTGTAAAATGAGTATGCAGTAGCTGCCTGTTAAGTCGTGTGGAGTGGGAACAGGCCTCTGGGCGACGGTTGAAAGTTGATGCTTTAAAGTGATGCTGCACAGATTTTATGTAAGAAAACAGTAATGCATCAATAACTCACATAATACAAAATCCATAATAAATATCTCTAGACCAAGTCCAGTATTTGCATGTATAAATTTCAATTGGCATTAAACCAAAACAAGTAGTTGTACCGACATGATCAAAACTTTAGTTTGATGTTAGTAATTAGAAAAAAGAAAATACATTTACATTTTAGTAAACAGTATGTCTTTCCAATCCAGTGATAAGCTTTTTAATCAATGCTCAAGTATTTCACTTTTTGTGGATTTCCGTCTTAAATACAAGCAGTTTTACAGATCTCTCAAATTGCTTCAGAAATATCATGGCGACTCATTATCCTATAACATAAGACAATATTATTTATGACATTTTCTCGTGGCTTTAACAGTTCTGTGTAAACTACTGTTTCTCCAGTTCTGGATTTACTGTTTTCCTGTGAAATGAGAGTAAAAAGTGGAAATCAAACAGAAGGGGTCAGGTGTTTCTTCTGCTTTTTAATCCAGTGGTGACTGAGGTGATGTGTGTGATGCTGAAGGCTGTAACTTATGTCTCAACTTAAGAGCATAAATACTTTGTGACAGAAAATAGGAAGAAGTGGCATTAGGTGAACTTGCTTGCTCATTGATCAGGTACTTGATGCTTTATTTGTCAGAACACCAAAAGCCAGATCTCTGAAAAAAAGTTACTAAATTTATTACATTTTTTGTAACAAAGATCAAGTTTTCTAACATGAAGAAGAATGTGATCTCTAAACAAAATTCTGATTTTATAATATAAAAAAAAACACATGTTGACCTTTTAGCACTGAAAAGAAAAAACGAATCACCTAATCTATTAAATACTTTTTTCATGATAGCGTTTCTTAAGGGGAAACCAAATAAATTAATAAAATTTCTCCTTTTGCCATATCCTTATCCAATAAACTGGACTGTTATCATTGCAGCATACAGTATATGAATTCACACATGCACTGATTTACTGCCCTTAATCTGTTTTATATTGTTTTGGGACCAAGAATCTCTACATTTAAGAGACGACGTTTTGTTCTCACAGTTTGCATACAGAAGTGTGTGTTACTTCTGCGTGGTTAGTAAAATTATACTTTTCTTGGTAAACACTGTAGAAAGCATTTCCCCTCTGCTATATTTGGAGTTTAAAGCTGCTTGTTCGTTCCAGAAGCGGGGTTTTGTGCCCGTCGTCCTCACTTTCTGGATAGTCCTGATATCTTTGCTGCGTCGCCTCCATCCTTCCTCAGCAACACGCATCTTTCTTCGAGGCTTGGAGAATAGCTAAACTGCTTCCTCAAAATGCATAATAGCATTACAGTCACTGGATAATCACAAGCTTATTTTGCACACCTGAAAAACCAGATATAGCTCCGGGAAAAATGCTCTATTCTCTAGTTGGACAGCTCTAAAAGGCTTTCCAACTAACAAATAACCTAAAAAGTAAAGTTATTCCAGAAATATTTTCTGTATTTGATATTTTCTGTTGCCAACACTTTCTCCGTAAGCCTTTTATTAACCTCAAGGTAGTTTTTTTATTTTTTTTATTTACCTCATGTTTTTTTATGAAACTTTTTTCTTGACTGCATCTGCTTTAGATATTAGTTTCCACACGTTGCATAATGCCCTTTCCGTTCTCTCTTCAGGTGGAGGATGACTGGAAGTACGTTGCCATGGTCATCGACAGGATTTTCCTGTGGGTTTTTGTGACAGTGTGTGTGCTGGGAACTCTGGGACTTTTCCTCCAGCCACTTATAAGCTTCTTCAAATGAAGAACTTGTCTTGCCTCTCTTTTTCCCCCCTGCTTTACTTGTCTTACTGATAATTTCTTTACACCTTACTTGAGTTACTCTGGGAAATATCCTGCACTTAGCAGTGTCAAAACAAGCACAAGAACATTGTTGTTCTTCTTTTTTTGGCTTCTGTCACTTCCTCTCTCTGTGTCTGGGGTGCCATCATCAACCATCCTTTTCAGCTCTCTTCTGTAGATTTCCCTAGACTGAAACACACCTCTTTATTCCTCATCTATTTGCCCTATTCCTCATCTATTTGCCCTTTCAGCTGCCAATTCAATGCTATAGCAATGCTGCCATCTTGTCTCCTCACATATTTTCTGAAACCTGATTTCCTCGTCATCTCCCTTCTGTTTATTTTTTTTTACCTCTCCAGTGTTTTACTTTGAGCTCCCACTGGAGGCATCTTTCCACTGTAGTCTTCTTGGCGTAGCCGCTTAGATGTCAGTTTCCAAGAACTCTTTGGAAACACATTTGAGTAAAAAGAAGAAGAAGAAAATGACTTCTTCTAAATTACCTTGCATTTAGCTGTTGTAGGCCAGGTCAGTAAACCACAATCTGGTCCAGTAATGACACCAAGTTGGGAATTATAGCACAATGTGATCTTTTCTAGATATGATAATGATATAGATATGTTTTCCGATACAAGATAATGATCTGTTTATCTATGTTTTCCTTGTAGAGAAAAACAAAAGCATAATGCATGCTGGCCTCTAACCTTTAACCTTTAACCTTTAACAATGACCAGTATATTTATATGTGCACAGGATATGAATTCAGGACAGGAGTTTGCAGTGTATGGAGGCACTTTTAACCACAAAATGTACAACTGAACCTGTAAAATGACTTGAAACAATAAAACTGTTTAATGCAAATTATTATAATCAGTGACATTTTATGTTTTTGGTTTTCATTATTGTATTTTCTCTTTTTTCTATCTTTTTTGTTATATTCAAATAGCATGTACAGCTCATAAAGCTGCTGATTTTTTTTCTTGTGAATCTGCTGTGATGCTTATTTTTCCAGGTCTATGCCCAAAATATCTCCAGACAGAAACACATATGTTAATATGAAATATGATAGTTTTCCATCTTCTTTTGCAGATGGTTGCAAGGTGTAGAAGCGTTCTTCTATGAATAAGATCTGAGTAGCTGCAAGCTGGTCTCTCTCACGAAAATCTTCCTCTGAATTTCCAAGCTAGAATCACTTTGTCTTTTTATTTTTAAAGGTTTGTTTTGTTTGTAGGCTCTTGTGGCCTTTGACAGATGTGAGACAGTAAGGCGGGTTGTGAGAAAGAGGAAGAACATGGGGCAAAGGTCATCGAACCTGTGACGGTCGTGTCGAGGAACAAGGCCTGGATTCGTGGGTTGCACTTTAAACCCGGGCGCCACGCTGCTCCCAAGGTGTCTTCTTTGTTTTATCAATGTTGAAATTGTGATATTTTTACATGCTTACTCACTGAGTTTGAAATTGTGTGTCTGTAGTAACAAACATACTTTCAGAGCATAATATAAACGAGCATATTCAAATGATGATTATTCTAGGAACTGTTGTGGGAATCGTTTCCAGAAAACTTTCTGGTAAAGCAAAGAGGTAAGTTCGTCGTGGCATATAAAAGATACACAATCACATGGATTAACGTGCATCTAGAAGATGCTTTATTCTTCAATTACACACATTTAAAGGTGACTCGTGAGACTAAAAGGGGCCGTCATCTCTAACAGGCGCTCACACACCAATGTGTTCAACGTTTAGAGTAGTGGCAGCTCAACATCTGAGTAAAATAGAGTCACTGTGGCTTTGAGTAGGCCCATCTCATGCCTCCGAACAGCTCAACAGTTCAGTTTAATCCCTACTTGAGTCAGTGAGCATGCACATACGTGTTCCTGCACATGTGTTTGTTGGCGAGGAGAACAAAAAGAGGCTGCACGTGTCTCCGCAAGATGTAAGAGTAGTCGAGATGGTGACAGAGCTAAAGCATGCGAGTTCCTGTGTGTGCCTGGCAGCATGAGTGTCACTGAAGTCGGATTAAGGGATGGATGGAGGCTGAATGTGGAGATGAAGGGGGAGCTGTAGTACAGACACACACAGTAACCAATCTGTCTCAGTCTTCAGCCTGACAGTCACATCGTCTTCTGCCTGTGACAGATTGAGGATGTCAATTAAAGATCCACCGGCTTTTCAATCTATATTTGGACTGTAGCTGTCTGATGCGTGGAACACTAACAGGCTCTAGTCACTGCAATGCCTCTCAAACTAATAACATAGAGAGTGAAAAAGTCAACAAGCGGGACAATGCTGTGCTCTTTTATCCCTCTTCTCATAATTAACCCTCCTATTGCTTTAGGACAACTTTTTTGTTTTGTTTTACTTTGATTTCAGTAACAGAATGGAAGAAAGACTCAGAAATCAACAACTTCAAGACAGCTTGGGCCACTTAATCTGAATTTGAAATGGTTTCCCTTTCATATTTTAAAAGCAGGCAGATCTTTGATTCATTGTACTTGAAGTGCTTGGTGGCAGTCAGGCCATAGCAGAGTGCTGCGCAGCTCTGGGTGGTAAATTCAGGGATTATACATTATTGAGACCACCACATGGATGAATATTTTACATGATTCGTTGCAGCTAACTCTTGACTGTTGGAATCCAGCTCACGGATGGCAGACCTTCCTGGACTGAGGACATTTCCTTGCTGTACAGCTTCTCTTTTTGTCTGTCTCTTTCCTTGCACTTCTTGCCCTTTACTTGGAATTTATTTATTTTTTTATATAACCTGTGCACATACACTCGCGGTGGAAGTACAGGATGAGACAGGGTCACTGCACTGCAGAGAGGCGGATGGTGAGCTAGGCGGCTCTTTTCAGCCACTGGGTGCAGAATGGTACACGCTTGCACTCAGTGGACCGTGGATAAGCAAAGGAGACTCGGAGCTAAATAATTCATTCAAATGGGAGCCTTCAAAACACATGCACACGCAGATAAAGGGTATTCTACTTGCCAAATCTAGCTACTGCTTGCACTAGATTACTGTCCACACTTACCCATAGAGAGCAAGTTTCTAATTTTACTACTTGGTTAATATTTATAGATGGGGTGAAGAACCATTGACCTGGAACTGAAACAATAATTTCATCAAGAAATTAATAAAAGGTTTTTGCTTTTATTTTAGTTACATGTATTTACATGCATTGATCAAAGTTTAATGAATGAAAATATACATTTTATACTGTTTGTTTTATTGAACTGGATCCTAATGTAACCTCGTTTTTGTGGTGGATTTCTCTAAACGTTAACTCTAACCTGCATACGTTGACTCTGGTGTTAATAATTATTCACAGAAATTCAGATTAACTTGGGATGCCTGACATGAACCTTTATAATATAATGATGTAGGGAGGTTGCTATTTACATAGAAGTTGATTAAAATTGCTTTGACAGTCAGAATAATTGTCCAGCTTAAAAGCAAAGTCAGATAAAAAAGTAAAACTTACTGTAACAGTTTAATGAAAGACAATTTTTCTGTTTGGATATATATCCTGTTCTCAGTATTCCTTTATTGTGTATGAATCATAACTGTAAATATCCTCACAAGGCAAAGATTTATAGAAGAATGTGTGCATTTTCTAATGCAGACCAACAGAGAGGACTGCATGGACACACATGCATAGGGGCTTTAAAGTGATTTTCTACATAAAGCATACAAGTAAATCAAAAGAAATAGCTGCGACTCAAGCTGTTTACTTTAGGCATTTTCTTTTCACAATGTCATGTAAAATCCACATGAAGTGGACTTAAAATGTCCCTTTTTATGTTTAGATCGTATCTGCTGAAGCTTTTATGTGTTATTAAAAATCAGTTGGATTTCTCAGCTTTATTGTGAAAAACTGCTTGAGAGGGTCTTTCAGAATCAGGTTTCTCTCCCTTTCTTCCATTTTATTTTTTTTTGCTGGAAGGTGTGAGAGGACGTGTGAAAGTGCAGAGGCAAGCAGCACTCAAGTCACACTTTTATTAGGAGGAAGCTGTGAAGGATTCAGCACCTCGGACAACAATTGCTGCATCATTTCACCGTTTCAGCACCTTAAATGACAGCTGCAGACATTCAAAACCAAAAACCTGAAATGTCACATGTCAAAAACTGTGGAAACCAAGAGAAAATTCACTAGCAAAACATTTGCCTCCATCAACAACAACAAAAGGAAAATGTGTAGGTTTGTGAAGTCAGACGTATAAAAAAATGATCTATGATTTTATTTTAGTTTTTCTGTTTCACATCGTGTGGTTTAAAAAATTGTAACAACAAATAATTTGAATTTAAATTTAAAAGGTATTAAGTTTAAAGTTAAAAGTAATTACTCAAAAAATCACTTAATATGTATCCAAAGAGGCTCAACGTTCAGATTAAAAGCACCTTCAAAAAATAACTTTTAGTAAAGCATTATAGATACTTTAAATTAACTCCACATTTCTATCTTAATGCATTTTTATTGCTTTTAACTGCGAAAACAAAACATTGTTGAAGTGCACACCCAACCATGTTTTCTTTGTTTGGACTTAAATGTACAGAACCTGCAGGTTTATGCTGCAGGTTTATGCCTCTCCATGAAACATGCATTCATGGAGAGGCATAAAGAGCAAGCAGAGGATGAACTGGACCAAAGCAGATTTGAGTGTAGATATAAACATTAAGCACGTAGAGATACAGACATGATTTTGAATAATAGTGTATCTTTTTTCTTCCAATTTGTACGTAAGTCTGACTTTGTGTTACTCTATAAGATTATCTATAACATAAAATTTCCATAAAACGTTATATAGAGTTTATGAAAATATTAAAAATATATGAATACTTTTGCAAGTCAAAGTACTTTGAGTTCCTGGGATCATTCCTTCTTTTACAGCTGGAATTAAGAGCTTGTGACACATTTACATCTTAGTTTTGGGTATTTATCTCTCTTTTAAACACAATGTCACTGCATTTGTTGTTGTTGCTTAAGCAATCCTGCTAATAAAGTATTTTCAGAAAGATATACAGGGTATTTTAAAAGCCACATTGGTCCTGATAGCTCTAAATATTTCCTAGTGAGGCACGGTAATAAAGTTGTAAATGACCCTACAGCATGGAAATCCTGATTTCATTACTTCCATGCATTATATAAATACATTAACATTTATCCATCTGTGTGATGTTCCATGTTTAAGCATGTTAAACCCAGTAATTATTACCCTGATGATGGAAGTTGAGGAATGACCTGATGAGTAATTAGGATTTGTCTACTTCAGACCGTGAGCTGAGAAAGTCCAACATTTACCAACTGAGGTATTTGGAAGTTATAAAAATAAAATGAAGACACCCACACATTGCCAAATTCCCCAAATCAAAAACTGTGTTAAAACTTTCATAGATCCAAGTAAAAATTGCTTTATTTTAGTCTTAACACATGCAGTCACATCTTCCTCATTTCAGAGAACCTTTCCTAGATAATTCCTCCAAATCACTCGCTACAATATTTTAAGATTTGTGTTATGTGTAAATGCTTGTTATTCCAGAAGTAGGAATAGTCTCAACAATATGCCTGTGTGACATAACACAAATGTTACAAGTTCAAATACTCATATATGCAAGTACAGAAGTGGCATTCTAGGGTTTTGCATGTTGCAGACTTGATTACTGTTCTTCTGAGAGACTGTACTGCTACAGTGAGCTGTGGGCATTACTTTCCATCAATTATGTTTTTTATCAGTCAGATGAAATCAGAAGGAAAACCAGTTAGAGGCAGCTGAACTGAGGTGTCACGTTTCAAGTCAATAACCGTCTGTGCTGGTGGGGAAGAAGAAGAGGGAACATTTTCCTGCTAGAGTTTTCCAGGTCAAGATTGGAAGATCCAGATTTGGTACTGAATCTCAGTTCAGTGAGTATTTTCTTACCGTTTTGTAGTTAAAGGTCCATCTGCTCTTGCGTTAGTCTGTAATTCTCTGGTACTTGGGCGAATTAAAGCGTAAAATAACTGAGCTGAAGCGTTGTTGAGGAATGGGTGATTTTTGGAACAGATTTGAGAAACATCTCCTAAGTCATCTTATATCTCTTTTGGGAATTTCGCTGGTATGAAAGCTTATCTAGGATCATTTTATTGGCACATGTGAAACTACTGACTTAGAGTTTGCCTTTGAAGTATGTGTGAGATTTAAATTTCCTTTGCTCTGCAATCTCCTCTCTCACTTATCAGCAGCTTTTCTTAAAAAGAAAAAAAAACAACTCCTTGAAATAACAAACTGATTAAGATTAAACCCCCCAGGCCTGTGAAGACATGGCTGTTTCCTCTTATCAATTAAATGTTTCTGTGAAATTATGCAGCCTTTAATTATGGGCGCAACGGAAACTGAGAAAACAAAAACAACCCAAAACAGAGGCATAAAAAGGAAACAAGACGCACTAAAAACAGGATTTGATTCCCACATAGCTGTGCAGACGCTACACACCAACTAAAACACCCACACCTATCCGTCCAAAAAGGACTGGCAGGTTTGCAGTCAGCGAGAATTTGTGTTTTTCAATGATTAGGGACGAGGCAGACGGGACGATCTCTGAGGCAGCAGCTGCCCGCCCCACGGCTCCAAGCGAGGCAGAAAATTAGGATAATTTCATTGTGATAATCAGCCTCCCGTTATCCCTGTCATTCCCACCCAAGGGGAAGGAGAAACTCGGAGCTCTGAGGAGGAAGAGAGAGTGAGAAAAAAAAAATGTATTTACATCTTTTATTTACAGGAATAAGCGGGGGGAAAAAAAACTAGAAAAGAAAAGAAAATGTGTTTCCCGTACCTGGTTATCAACAGAATGCATGGATTTTAGTGAGTCGTATTAGTGGAAAGGTCAGCATTCACCCTCATCAATGTCGGAACAATAATGCGGCACTTTTGTTTTATCTGCCTGAGGTTTTCAGTAAATACTGATGATTTTGTCTGGATGTCCTTATAATGATGCCCAGCTGGAAACTGAGCACAGTATTTTCAAATTTCACAGCTCCAGTCTAATGTATGTGGAATTTGGGCTCTTATTAACTGGAGTGTGTGTGTTGTGTGTGTGCGTGTGTGAGTGTGTGTGTGCGTGTGTGTGCGTGTGTGTGTGTATAACTGCCTTGCAGCATTTTGCTTATTAGTTTTATTAAAAAATACCAAACATGCCGGGACCCAACTAAACAACTACATTCATCCAGCTCTATCACCCGCCTAGAATCAGCAGGTGTCGCACAGTAAAGATATCACTTCCCACATTTCTTCATCAGATGTGTTGCTGGCCACACCGATGGCTTAAAAAGCTTTTTCAAAATCTAAGCAAGATGTAAAACACAGTTAATAATTTTAATTAACTTGAAACTCTCTTTTATGCCTCACACATAATGCTTTTCCATTTCATTTCACAACTGTCATTGAAATATATCTTCTTTCTAGAGTGTTATGCCCTTTATGCTTTGAGTTTATTAGTGTAATTTTTGCGTAGTCTATCTTGGTGTGATTTTCCTATTTATGTTTTCTTTTTTGTGTAGGACCTAAACACAGACAAGGGGAACACATAATCATTTGAGTTTGTAGATTACTTTCATAAACTGAGAACCAAAGTAACACAAAAAAAAAAAAACACAAAGGGTCTCAAGAGGACTGGAACATAATGACAACATGAGAAAAATCCGGCAAGCAGTGGATAAACGAGACAGCATAGTTGGAGAGACGATCATTGGAGCAATGAACTGTATTAGTAATTAAATGTGCTGCAGACAAATGAGCGCATAAACTGAAGTACTAATGGAGTAATGGCTAGAAACAATAAAGAAATTATGGGAATGGTGCAAACAATCACAATGGAAACATAACTACTAGAATAGAGAGAAATGTGAAAACAAAACACAGACAAAAGGTAACCTTGACTACCCTTTTCTATCCCATAAACAATAATTATTCATTAAGTTTTTCTTTACAAAACGTGCTGCCTCTTTTACTACTGTGGCAGATCCTTAATCAAACCTGAACACATAGCTTGGTATTATTACAGGTTCTTACATTTGATTTATTCCCTCTCCTGTCACAAGGTCTCAGAACAATATCCAACAAGTCAAACCAAAGCCAGCCAGCTGTAGCATTAATCAGAGAGTAGTTCGACAAGACCGGTGACAAATGACACCATATTGGCACTTTAACGCCTAAAATAACCTAATTAAAATAAAGAATACCTACCATTCAACAAAAGACCGTAGAAACTAAAATGTATTCTGAGAAAGTAACTAAGTAGGAGCAAGCCCATTCTCACATAAAACATCTGACAAATCTTATTAGATCTTGATGATTAGGATCCAGCGACATTATTTTTGTGAAAGCAGGACAAGGCAGAGGAGAGGTTAACAGGAGCAAGACAAATTAAAAAGTGGAGAGTACTAGACTGCTAATAAAATGATCACAGTTCAAAAAGTATCTACAACACAAGTAAAGCAAAATTCTGCTCTAAGTGATACTTTAGCACTCTTTAGTTTTATCTTTTTGGAGATGAAATGGTCCCTAATGTTTTACTCATATTGATTTATTCACTTGATTAAAAAACAGTCAGTATTCCTATATTAACTTCACTTAAATGACTAAACTTTTATTATGCCTGGTTCTCCAAATGTTGAGCAGTTTCCACAAATAATACAAGGGCTACCTTTTGCAGTACTTAGAAGAAAGGTTGGCACTACAGAAAGTAAAATTATGTGTGATGCAAGGTTAATAAACCACCAAAGTAAAAAACACAGTAGGATGACAATGTTGATCTTTGCTAACAGTGGAGATTCTTGGTTGGCAACCCGAGCGAGCCCGTTCTTCTGCTGCCACACCCACCCAAAGACAAAGAAAAGAGAATAAATTAAAAACAAACTTTAACTAACTTACAAGCAAGAATCTCTTGTGCTTGACTGATCTAGATATTTTTATTTTCTGAATTGTTTTGAATTTGAATAAAGAATTGGAATTAACAATTGCATTTCAATTTTATTATAGTTTCACAAGTAGGATGAAGATTTTAAGAATATCCAGATTGTGTATTAAGTAATCATTAGTTCATGACCATCTATCTGACATCAGATTAGTTCAAGTAAATCCATCCATCCATTTTCTTTACACCCTTGTCTCCTCCTGACCCCACTAGGGACTAGGGACAAGTAAAACATAGGATGGCTTAGAGTATTTAGCAAGACTTGAAACAAACTAAATAGACCCTTAATTTAATACCAAATCATAATATGCAAATCAGACTCCAGGTGATGTAGTTGAAGAGATGTATTATTATATTGTCTTACAGAACTTTCATCTTGTACAGTTCAGCTGTTTTTTAGTTTTCCCTTGTGGCGCCCCTCAGTCCATGATGCCCTGAACGAAATGCCATACCAAGAAAACGCAACACGGGCATGTGAACTGATTTCTGGTAAGATTATAACTTTGTAAATGTTTCTGTGTGGAAAAAGCCAAAAATATTAAGTTGCATGTGTTGTGAACTTGACTCTATTTGTTTTTGCTGAGGTCATCAGTGTAATATAGCACATTAGACGCTAAAGTTTTTTTTTTGTTTTTTTTAAGTCAAACCAAGGCTATAAATATCAATCCTTTACACGCTTTGACTTGTGAACGTGTGCAAATCGAGCATCGTTTAAAAATACAGATTCCCGACCACACTAACACACCTGTTTTCTTTAAATATTTTTTTTGTTAGATTTTTGTTTGTATTTTTAAAAGGCTAGAAACATCCCAGACCTATACAGCCTTCCACAAAAGCAAAGGAGTCCCGCGGTTTAGAGGACATTAAAAAAACCCAAAAAAACTCCACATCTCTGCACCAATCGCCCTCCTCCCTCTTTTTTGCCCTCCTCCTCCTCTTCCTCCTCCCCATCCAGAGAGACTTCCCGCTGTGCCGCTTCCTATAACGCCTCGATAGGGAGTTGCAATAAACAGGCACACGCACAATCAAGCCGGGCCTCTGCCTGCTGGATAACTGGAGGAGCGCGGTGATTTTGCACACGCTGCTGATGGGAACCTCGGCGAGTCATTGTCCTCCGCTAAACGGGACATAGTAATAATAGCAACAACAGACGACTGCGAGCGGGATTGGGAAACAAGATGAAGTTGGTGGTCCGCCTCCTCCTGCTTCTCCTGGCGGTGTGTCCTGTGTGCGGCGGTGCCGGTGAGGAAACTCTTTATGTCGGTGTTTGTGATTGTTTCAGGTTTAGCCAGGCCATTGCCTCATGTGAAAAGAAAATAGTATTTATTTAATTGTTTAAAGCGTCATGGCAAAGATCCTCCGAGATAGGTGCACCGAAGTTTTCACAATCTCACAGGAAAGTGATCATTTTAAAATAACAGACGTATAACAAAACAGCAGTTTACTTATAACAGCTTTTATTTTCAAGGCTATCAGAAAGTTGAAAATGTAACTTTAATTGCAGTTCGTTGAAAGAACTGGAATTAATCGTTTTTCTTTGTTTTTTTTGTTGTTTTTTTTTTGCATAAATGGTTGTAAAAATATAACGGTGAAGTAGAAGTGTTAAAGAATAAAAAAAAATGCAACAGAAATAACAAATGTGTACTTTCAGCTAAAAAAAAAAGATTGTATGTATTTGAAAGATTTGTTAAAGTTTGTATTGCCAATCTTTACTGCATCCTGCATGTGGTTCGCTTCAAAAGAACACTGCACAGGATTATGATGACCTCTGTTAAAGTTGTTTGTTCATCAGTTAAACAAGAACACAAGAGTCCAATTTCAGTGTCGACGCCTCCTGCAGTTGCCCTTGAATGTGCAGCATGTGCTCATGGGAATAAATGCTGCACAGTTTAGACCTGATAGACATTTATCCATAAGCGCCATCAGATGATGAAAGTTAGATGCAAGCCAGTGAAAGGTGAAAATGCTCCATCTTCTCGTTAGGATTTCCATTTACCCCCCCTCTCATTTCTCCTGTGTCGGATGTTAGAGCCGTCTCATATCAGTGTTACAGATTCTGTTCCTCCAGAGACCTCCTATTACTGACCGATATGCTGACTATCCATTTTATGGACACAGTTATATTATACTCATACATTATGCACAGTAGGCTGCACAGTGGCGCAGTTGGTAGAGCTGTTGCCGTGCAGCAAGAAGGTTCTGGGTTCGATTCCCGGCCCCAGTCTTTCTGCATGGAGTTTGCATGTTCTCCCTGTGCATGCGTGGGTTTTCTCCGGGTACTCCGGTTTCCTCCCGTCCAGGATGTACCCCGCCTCTCGCCCGGAACGTTAGCTGGAGATAGGCACCAGCACCCCTCCCGACCCCACTGAGGGACAAGGGTGTTCAGAAAATGGATGGATTATGCACAGTTTTAATTGTATTCCAGCAAACATGTTTACTCTGATTTTCTTGAACTTCAATTTATAAACACTTCTAGAAAAATCATATCACGGAGCTGCCATTCCACATTTGTAGAGATTTTGTTAAAAGCTCTTTTGTGTGGGAAAGCATCACGAGGTAAAGTTAATTTGGATTTCTGCAAAATCTGGATGCAACATTTAATAAGTGTCAACATGTATCCACCTCTCAAGTTCAGAGGTTTGTAAGACAGTGAAAACCCCTTTTTCGAGATAGTTGAAAAGCATATCAATATTTTCTTTGTTTTAGCTTCCTCTCCCAGTAAGTTTGTCTTTGCGGAGAGGGAGGACGCTCTGCTTAAGAAACTTTTCACGGGATATCAGCGCTGGGTCAGGCCCATCCAGCGAGCCAACGACACCGTCAGAGTTCGCTTTGGACTCAAGATCTCTCAGCTGGTTGATGTGGTGAGATGACTCCAACTATATGAACACATTGTTTGTTCATCCTCTTACATTTAAGCAGCTCATTAATATTTTTTTATCTCAGTCTAATCTAAAGTGGAAAAAAGGAACGTTTCTCACATCCTGTAGTGAAGCAAAAATATTCACACAAGCATTAAATCAGCCTGTTAATATATATGAACTTTTTTTTTAACAATTGAAAGTTACTCTATGCAAGTTGGGGGATTTCAAAAAATAGCAAAAGAAATATTTTTTTAAATACATATCAAACTCCATATCTACAAAGTCCTCTTAAAGGTCTAATCTGGCGTCTTAAATCGTAAGTCTCAGCTAAGTTATTTTTCATTCTTTGCAAAAACAAACCCTAAATACTCCAGTACAAAGCCAGTGTTTAATTGGTCCTTTCTCTGACAAACTTACCAGCATTCTAGTTTTGAAATTCGAACTGTAAAACCAAGCTTATTTTACAAGTGCTAGTAATCTGTATTGTGTAAATGATTAATTTGGTTGATTGGACTTGATAACAGTTTTATGTTTGGGTATTTTAGCTAACTTTAGTAATTAGTTATTTGAATAAAATACATTTTTGATTGTGTTACAACAATAGACAATCAAACTTAGACATTTATGGAAAACTGAGGTGGCCTGCAGAAATAACTTTGACTTGAAGCAACAGAAATCTGGACAGTAAAGCCAGTCCTCCGTATGAGTCTTTGAGGCTAAAACGAATCCTCAAGTTGCTGTCGCACTGTTTTCATGTCTTGGAATGCATACTGCCAGATTAAAAACATTGGGTCTAAACATAAAGAAAAGGACAATTTGTAGATTATTAAGTTTTTTCGTGTCATTGAACTATGGATCAATTTCAATTCTCACTAGGGTTGAATAGTACATGTGTACTGGGATGAATATTGTGGGAATTTAGTGTTCGTTTTTTTTTATACTTGCTTTTTCTGTCGTGCCACATTTTTATATTGAAGGATCAACAATCTAGAAATTAAATGTCTATATTCCCTGAGTGTCCCCAAGTGGTCAAGTTATTACAGTATTTGAGGAACAGAAAGTAAAATTTTCCTGTGATGCCAAATTTTCCCACGCGACTGAAACAAACTGCAAATACAGAATATTATTTGCAATGGAAAAAAAGAGCACAGTGATCTCAAATCAGGCAAACATGGTTGTAGTTTGGTGTTAATGCACCTGCACTTCTGTCTTACCATCAAAGTCAAATTAAATTAAACATAAAAATGTTATTTTCAAAGTGTTTTCAAATTATTATAAGTATTTCTAAAAAGAATGCTAAAAGAATAGACTAAATTTTACAGCCCAGCAGTGCAGCATTACTGAAGCAAGGAGAAAATTATTCATTTTAAATAATAGAAATACTTAACTTAACGACACTGTTCTTTTAAATTTAAGTATAGGTGTCATGGCAACAAAATATTTATATGTGAATGAGCACTATGATTATTTTAAGAATCTACTATTGTGTGGGACAGAAACTGTTGATTTTGATAGAGAATATTTTTTACAGGTAGCTATAAATTATACTCACTTGTATGTTAATAAGAAGTACTTGTTTAGCCAAGAAAAATACATTTAAAAATACATGAGCAAAATGAATTAAAGCACAAATGAAAATGGTAATTGAAATCTTTGACCTTTTGGTTCTACCTGGTGTGCTGAATTCAACAGACCATTGAAGCTCTACCTGGTTTTAAAATAAATGTTACTCTCTGTAAATATTTTAGCATCTATCTGTGATAGGTTGAGATGATTTAGGTGTTTCAGAAGAGAAAACTGGGACTGCTGATGGAGGAAGCACTCCTCTTTGCTTGAAATATTTATCTAAATCAGTTTAAATATATCTTACTATTCTTGGTCTTTGCACTGGAAACAGCTATGAGTGGATAAAACCTCTCAAGGCTCTTCGGCTGCTGAACCGGGCTTGGAGAGAGAAATGGCAGGAGAGCCAACAGTAAACACTGCAGCTTTGCTTCACTGTTTATGTCCCCAGAGTCTCCCTGGGCTGCTGCATGGCCCAGTATTAGATTATGGTTCACATCTGGTCTGTGTGATCACCAAAACATCCAACCCACTTTGACAGCTGAGGCTTGGACTGGATGATCTGCTGCAGGTTTGGATACATCTCCTTCAAATGCAACACTTATCCCTCCACAACCTTCCTCCTTCGTCTAAACCTGCCTTTGCTGATGTGAAAACAAGTTAGCTACATCCGACATGTCATTTCCTGATGTCCTTTGTTTACTATTTGCACTGGGTTGGTTTGGTCCACAGCTAGTATATTTTAGTTAATTAGGTTCTTTTCCAGAAAAGAAGTGATTACTTTTACACAACAAAAATAGTTGAACAGGGGACAACAACATAGCACATCAATAAGTATGTAGAAAAAAAATTGTAGCTAGATCAATTAACTAAATATGCACAAATATGACATGAATCTATATCCTTAAAGGATATAGAGGTTTTTTTTGACAGTTTCACTATATTAATCCAAAATCCAATATGTTATTTAGATTTATTAAAAAAATAATATAAGATGTACATATGAAGTTAGACTAATTTTCCAAGCTCTGAAAATGTCCTATATTTTCTTCAGATCTGTAAAATATAATAAATAATTTTACACATCATCTGAATGTGTCACATAAACAAACAAATAAAATAATCACTTGCAGTGTTACTTAACTATTGTTTTTACTTATTGCAGTTAAAAAATATGGGCTTTTTATATGTTGTGTCTTATTCCATTAGCCCTCTCTTACTTAGCCTTTTACCATTTTCTTTGTTTCTTCTCGTGAGTAGATATTTAGATTTTTTTTGCTTGTTTTTTAAAATATATTTTAGGATGAGAAAAACCAGCTTATGACAACAAACGTTTGGTTGACTCAGGTAAGCCCTGCTAATTTCATCATGAATTTACCCACCGTTTACCCTCCTGAAATAAACGATCAGTTATTTGTGTAATGTTCTCCAAGGTTCCCAGAGTTATGATGTATTTTGTGTCTATCTTGACCAGGAGTGGATTGATTACAAGCTGCGATGGAGTCCAGATGAATATGGAGGAATCACCTCCATCCGAGTTCCCTCAGAAAATATCTGGCTCCCAGACATCGTCCTATATGAGAAGTAAGACGTACAGAAATCCCTCACACCATCTCACTGTTCCCTCTATTTGTGCAACCCTTTCTGTACCCTTCAGCCCCACCTGGTGGTAACTGATCGATACAGCAGGTTTACGCCAGCACCAGCAAATCACATCGTAATTGATTAGTGAAGATGAAACGCCAAATATGACGTAGAGGGTTTGTATAAAAGCAATGCAACAAAAATAAAATCTCATTCCTTCTTGTGCTTAAGCTATTACCACCACTGCAGAACAGATATATGCTCCAAGAAGTTAATGAAAGGAGGTTTTAGTTTAAACCTCCTGTGAGTTTAATTCTTGGATTCCATATCAGTATGGAAAGTACACTAAAAATATGTATGTGATGCTTATTTTATTTGAAATGTACAAAACATTGATGTGACATTGAATAACATGCCATGATTGCATTCAGTTTTCACTTCTCTATTTTAATTTATTACACTGATGAAAAATAAAATATGATGGAGATTTAACCACTAACATAAATAAAACAACGTACTGTAATTTTGTTGGAAAAACGACCCATTCCTGATTTTGACTTTACGTTTCTTCAGCGCTGATGGACGCTTCGAGGGCTCCCTGATGACCAAAGCCATCGTAAAGCACAACGGTGCCATCACCTGGACACCACCCGCCAGTTACAAGTCTGCCTGCACCATGGACGTCACCTTCTTCCCCTTTGACCGGCAGAACTGCTCCATGAAGTTTGGGTCGTGGACCTACGATGGCAACATGGTGGACCTGGTCCTGATGGACAACCACGTTGATCGGAAAGACTTCTTTGACAATGGAGAGTGGGAGATTCTCAGTGCTACTGGAGCCAAAGGAAACAGGAAGGATGGCTTGTACTCCTACCCGTTCATCACCTACTCCTTCATCCTGAAGAGATTGCCACTCTTCTACACGCTCTTTCTCATCATTCCCTGTTTGGGTTTGTCCTTTCTTACTGTCCTTGTGTTTTACCTTCCCTCTGATGAAGGAGAGAAGCTGTCACTCTCCACCTCTGTCCTAGTGTCCCTCACTGTGTTTCTTTTGGTCATAGAGGAGATCATCCCCTCCTCCTCCAAAGTAATCCCTCTCATCGGAGAATATTTGCTCTTCATCATGATCTTCGTCACCCTTTCGATTATCGTCACCGTCTTCGTCATCAATGTGCACCACCGCTCCTCGGCCACCTATCACCCAATGTCGCCATGGGTTCGCAGTCTCTTCCTGCAGAAATTGCCCAGACTGCTTTGCATGCGAGGACACACGGACCGGTACCACTACCCGGAACTGGCTCCGGAAAGTCCTGAACTGAAGCCTCGCTCTGGAAGTCGGAGGGGAGGTTGGAAGACGAGCAGCGGAGCATGTGGACAGGCAGCTTCTGATGGGAAGGAGGAAGAAGCTTGGGCCACCATGTTGGAGAAGGCCATCTACTCGGTGCGGTACATCAGCAGACACATCCGTAAAGAGCACTTCATCCGCGAGGTGGGTATAGGTGTCATTAATCTCACTCGATTGCTTTTCCCATATTTTATGTCTTGTTTCTGTTTTTCACAGGTGGTTCAAGACTGGAAGTTTGTTGCCCAGGTGTTAGACCGGATCTTCCTCTGGGCTTTCCTTACTGTCTCTATTCTGGGCACCATACTCATCTTCACTCCAGCCTTGCAGATGTTCCTGAAAATCCCTCCTCCAACTGCAACTGAGGAGCCGCCTCTACACCAGTAAACATCTCCATCTCTTTCTCTGGCAGCTCAAGGTCTTCACTCCAAAATTTATAAGTTACAAGTGAGCAAGAAGAAGACACCATCAAAGACTATAAAGTCCTCTGACCACATTTATATATTGCTATATGTATGTTTCAAGCACAAAATAACATTTCACAAACCGATGATGGAGCATTTTAATGGTCACACATGCTCACTCTTTATGACTGAATGAATGCTGATGTTTAATAAACTGGAACCTAGAGAGCAAAACAGAAAAAAAGATATGCATATAGTGTAAAAGCTGGATTTATGCATCACTTGCTCAAATAATTTCTGTTTGGATGTTTGTTTTTCTATGTTTACAACCTGCATAACATCTCTTTATCAAGTTGAAAACAGCCAATTAAGACTCCCAGAAAATCAGATTCTTAAATCCTTGGCACTGAATGCCAATTAACACCAAAACATGTCTTCTTGCTTATCCTAGTTTCTAGCAGCATAATTAAACTACCGTACATGTTCACTACCAAGACCTTGAGTTTTATGTTAGTGGAAAGTCAGAACTCTTGTTTTAACTGTATTTTATGTTTTCTAACAGGAAGCTCATTTAAAATATAAGTAAAGTTCCCATAGAGTTCTGTTTTGACTTGTTGCATAACGCATTTCACTAAAAGTTTTAAATAAGCTGAGCTTTTAGTTGCTTTTAATGGCATTTTTGGCCCTTTTTCTGTTTGATAGATTTGTATCCAATTTGTTTTCAATAAACCATGCAATAAAATATAAGTCTATAAACGTAGGTGCTGCAACAAAGAAATCAGAGACGATATTTGGCAACTCCTGAAGAAAATAAATGTTTGATGCTGTTATCGCCACCCAGTGGCAAATCAGAACACAACATACAAATGTATGTTATATCCTCCAGTAAAATCAAGTAAAGTATAAAAAGTCACCATCTGTGGCAATATTTGATATGGACAATATGGTCAGTTGCCAATGCAGCATTAGGGAAGGAAACGAGCGAGAACCAGATTGACAAATATTCACATATCTGGCAGTTCTGTCCCGTTGGTTTAATGCATAAGCAGACAGTGGGGAGTTGTCATCCCTTTACTGCTTTAAGGCGGCACAGCTACAAATTATGTTAACAAAGAATTTAATTTTTGCATTTTAATTGTTCGGGGCAAAAGAAAGGGCATGCCAAACGCATGTTTTACTACTGGTCACCTACTTAATTAAAACAACTGTCCATCCCAATATCATCAACTTTTGGTAAAACCCAGTTGTTAATTAAAGATGTTTGTAAGATAACTTTAGTCAACAACTAGAATAACAGTACTGAGGATAAAGCTGTGGAGAAATGTAAGGCAGGGTTAGGTTATGAGACAACTTCTCAATCTTTCAATATCTCACAAAGCACAGTTCAATTTAGCGTCCAAAAATTAAGAGTATGGCACAACTGCAAACATACCATGAATTGAGCGTTGATCAGAGATGATGCCAAAGCTTTACGGTAACTTTGTAGCTGTAGAGATTCACAGCTCAGGTGAGGGAAACCTAACATGACAAAGCTTATCTGTGCAACTTGCAAAGCTGGTAAAAAAAAAAAAAAAAAAAGAGAAAAAGCTTTCACTGTAAAAAAGCTATAAGAAATCCACTTCAGACAAGGTGCTTATTTCATGGAGCGATCAAAAACAAACATTTCACTCCATGTGATGGGAAACTAGCACTGAAATCAGAGCGTTTTCCCTGAACCTACCATTACCACTGTGAAACATGTTGACATGTTTTGAGGATGCTTTTTTTTTTTCTTCAAAAAAATCAGGGACAGGGAAGATGGTTCAATAGGAAAATAGATGATGCTAAATATGGAGGAATCTTGCAAGAAAACATATAAGAGGCTGCAAAATAGTTCAGTCTGGAATGAAGATTGACGTACCAACAGCACAACAATCACAATATGAATATCTACAATGGAGTGGTTTGAATAAAAGCAAAGCTAGGTGCTAGAATGGTCCAATGACAGACCAGAGCTAAATCCTAATTGGTGGCAAGACTTGAAAACTGCTGTTAACAGATGCACTCCATCTAAATATTGCTGAGTTTGAGTTATTTTAGAAAAAAAAAATCTTTCTTGAAACTAAATTTGAAACCGTGTGTTGAATTTCTTCCACTTTTATTCCACACATAAGAATGTGCCACTGAACTTTGGTCAACCACACACAAAAAATCCCAATAAAACCTCTGCGTGCTGCTGCCAGTCATGGCCAGGATTCTCTCGCAAAAGAGATTTTTAATCGCAATGAGCGTTTCCTGGTGAAATAGAAAAAGATAAATGTGGCTGAAGATAATTTGCAACAGCTCAAGGTGCAGAAATACTAAATGTTGCATGAACCTAAATTCATTCAGAGCTGAATTGCTTAATAGCAGTTTGAGTGTGTGGAAACAAAATCAACAAAGAAAAAAAAATCACTTACCACTTAAAGTCACCAGCAGGATCACATACTTCATGACTAACAAATGTTAAATACAAATTATAGCAGAACAAAAATGAACAAAATTCAACAAATATTTCTGACTTTCTAAATAAGCATACAGTCTAGATAGTAGCAGAGAGTGAGTTTTACCTGCAGGCTGAGTGTGAAGCTGGCAGCTGAATGCCTGCTCTCTGAGCTAAGAGCTTGTCAGAATGTTGGAAGAAACAGGAGTTTCTTTCACTGATTTTTAGCAGCAGTGAGAGGAATGAAAGGACTCAAGCGTCAGGCACAGTCAGTTGCCAGGGATCGTTCAGGCCTTCCGGGCAGAGACACAAATAAAAACTTTGGAGACTTACGGGAACAAGTCAGGCTGTGAGATTCAGCAGAAAGGTGTCGCTGGCAGGAGGAAGCATTAGCAAAAGCAAACTCACATTTTCAGCATTTTCTACAAACGGATACATTAATCAAGTGTTTTTTTTTTTGTTATTATTTTGCATTTGTGCAGAAAATCTGCTCACAGCTCACAAATATGTGGATGTGCAGACATCATTGTGTGTTTGGTTAGTTCCTCCAAAAACAGCAGTCAACATTTTCAACCTTGTGAAGCTTGCTTTTATGAACTTCTGTTCAGCGTTGAACAGAAGTGCATTTATTCTGGTTTCTTTTGTGCACTTCACTCATGTCGCCACTAGTTGGGGTAATTGTCAAGCTAAACAGGACAGATACAAACTCTTTGCAGAGATTTGGTCAGTTTGCTTTACATTTGGAGAGACGAACGTGAACCCACGCTGATGGAGTAAAACACGACTGACTTCTTTCAAAGTAAGATTTATCAAAGTAGAGCCATGACAATATTATGTTTAGGATACATTGTCAGCTAAAACGTTGTATATGTCTGACAAAGTGTTTCAGTTTTTGTTTACCACTTATTTCTTATTTCTAACTCATTTAGTCTTCTAAAGTTGGTCATAATGCTTTAATTTAAACATTGCTGTTGCAAAAAAAAAAACAAACAAAAAAACAAACAAAAACAATAAAATTCACCAGAAGAACCTGGAACTGGTGGCTGATGCTGTGTTTTTTTTTTTTTTTTTTTTTGTTGTTCACCTGTTTGACCATTTGACTACACTAAATCACAGTATGTGTGCATGAGGCTAAACTGCATAATGTGGGCTTAACACATGAAGCGGGGGTGGATGTAAAATTTGTGTTCAAATCAAAGGCCAAGACTTAAAATAAATATCAAAGTAAGTCCCAGGAGATCTCAGCACATGCAGCATTTTGAAATTGTTGTTGCAGCTGCATAAACACAGCCGTAGGAAAACTGAAGTGGCCATCGGAGCTAATTCACACTTGTAGTAGTGGTAAACAGAGGACAGAGCAAAACTGAATATTAAATCAAGTTAAATAGGAATCTAAGTGTGCGGCCAATGACCTGGGGTGCTGTAATATTTGTAATATTTGAAGATTCCCAGTTCTTTTAATCCACCCACACAATCACTAAACTCTCAGATCTCTTTCTGCAGATCTGCTTATGTTTTCCAAACTGTTTGACTCTGACACCTTCCTCACCTGTAACGGCACTGCTGACCTTTTCCACAGTTAATTTTAAAGTATGTGTGAGAGATTTGACCTTTCACTGACATTCCATTAAAAAAACAGAGTCAGTACCTGCACAGACTAACAAATTTGCAGACTTGCAGTGAGAGGACACAGGAGACGCCGTCTCTGGAAGACCAATGTGCCAGTCTCAGGTTTTTGGGTGACATTACTGTTGAGATGAGGCATCATTTCCAGGAAGATGGGACTAGTGCCAAAATGAAAAGGACCAAATCTACTTTGTACAGTTATCAACTGGATGAAAAGGTTTAAAAATACAAAACCACAATAACCTGTACTGTTTGCATGTACAAAAAAAAAAAGCTTTACACATCTGATGCAAAATAACTGACACATTTCTCAATTTATAAATTAGAAAAATCAAAGTGTCTGAGGATTTATTTAATAAGAAGAATCAATGTTTTCCTATTATTCAGGTATAAATATGACGTGACAGATAAGACCTATTAACCACACTTTAAATAGGACAGAAAATAAAAAAACGACTTTCAAGTGAGAGAGCTGCATGTTGATCTTCAAAATCAGTGCCTAACTCAGTCTTTCTATAAACAAATCATTTTTGGGCTTCCGTGTAAATATTCATCAGGGTGATGAATAACTCATTAGTCTGGATATGTGACAGAAAATGTTTCAATGTAAATATTGTGGATATAAAAACATTAATACATAACTAACTAAACTAAAGGAATTTTCCCTCATTTGGTTAAACCAGTTTGCTAAAGTTAACCCTTAAGGTTCCACTTATTTGATGTGGTTCCACTAGGAAGGAGCACTACATCACTTGTGAAATCTTTACTTGGATTTGACAATAAAGCCATATCCTGTATTTTCTTTTCTTTTTCTAACTTTCCTGCCAAAAAAAAAAAAAGTCAAATGTGTACATGTTTCAGGAAATGTTATATGCAAACAGACACAGAGAAATGCACAAACACACCTTGGTGTCTTTCACACATCAAAGGTAGCAACTCAAACTAGAACTAAAACTCTTCTGACCTCATTCTATCAAACACCTGCACACATATGCACCCTACTGGGATGGGTGTATTTCTTTAAACAAATATTTAATTTAGAAACATGGAGAGATGCTATTGGGTCTCTGATAATATGGAGAAAGCTTAAAATAGTTATTCTGTCATCTATTTTCAGAGATAAAGATAGAACCAACATATAGGCTAACCTCTGCTGTTTGCTTTTACTGCGGTTCTTGCATGCATTCTCACAATAACATGACATACACATACAGCTGTCAATCATTGCATCTACTTGTTTTTTTATGGTTTGAAAAACAGCATACACAAAGAGGAACATTAGCAGAATACTTTGCTTATAAAGGGCATCAACAGTGAGTTTTGCCCTCCACATTCACATCTGCCCTCACCACTTTAACAAAGATGTATCACAAACAAACACACAATGTCACACATTTTCTGCTTCAATTGAGCAAGTTGACAGAATGTTGGCTTTGGATTGGTTAATACATTATTTATGCATGTTTTATTTTATTTTATTTATATATTATTAAACCTGCCTTTGACCTGATTTCCTGCAACAAAATGAATAGGCTGATCATCTAAAACTTGAAGGACCAAGTTGCATCATCTCCGTTTTTACATCCAGACAGTACAAACAGTGTATCACTTTTTAAACATTTTGTTATGTTACAGCTTATTCCAAATTGTGCTAAATTTATGTCTTTCCACCAAACTTCTACACACAAATACCCCAGCACAGTGATGGGGTAAATGGGTTTTTGAAATATTTACAAATGTATTAAAAATGGAAACCAAGAAATCACATTTATGGAAGACTTCACAGCCTTTGCAACAAAGCTCAATATTGAACTGTTTCCAAAAATTAACCTTGATATGTTGTGACACCTTAAATGGATTCCACTTGTGGTTAATTCTGTTGACTTGATTTGGAAAGGCACTCAGCTATTTATATAGGGTCCCACGATTGACAATGCAGGTCAGAGGTCACACACAAAGCATGAAATCAAAGGAATTACCTCTGAGACAAATCTGGGGAAGGCCCCAGAAACATTTTTACCGCTTGGAAAGGTAAAACTGCCTGAAAATGGGTGTGCTAAGCTTGTTGCATCGTATTCAAAAAGACCCGATTCTGTATTTGCTGCCAAAGGTGGATCAACATGTTACAAAGCAAAGGCTGTGATTAGTTATGTAAATGTGATTTCTTGGTTCTCTAATTTCAATACATTTTGTCAAAAGTATTTTTCCACATTGTCAAAATGAGGTATTCATATGTAGACTTTCAAAGAATGATATTAATTTATGACAATTCTGGATAACGCTTTAACCAAAAACTTTTGGGAGAAGTGAAGCGCAGTGAATTTTTTCCGGATGCACTGCAACTCTCAACACATTCATTGTTGCTTTGCCTTATAAATATTTTACTGCTGACAAGATTTGTTTTAATTCATATAAATAAAAACTGACAAAACCGCCCATAAAACTCTCCACCTGTGCTCACACAAACAAGGGGGGAAAAATCTCTCTAATGCTGTTTTTGGTGCTATTTTTCTTTTTAATTACCATGTGCTTTAAACAAGCAGTGAGGCCACAGAGCCTCATCAGTTATGAGTTTGCTTGGGGCCAAACAAACACTGCTGAGAGTGAGATGTTTTTATTCTTCATCTGGCTTTGAGCAGAAATACTTTTTTAACACAAAGGATTTGTTTGCCACTCCTTCCTCTGGGGATAAAGTCACATACAGAGCAGTCAAGGAGGAAAGACTTCCAGTGACTCTAAAATAAGCTACAGTAAGGCATGTATAGAGTCACTGCAGAGAACATCGCGTGGTTTGCAGCTTCCACTCTAGAATATTGGTTTTGTACATGTAGCCGATAACATGGTCAAAGAAATGCATTAGTGTAAATATTTTAAAAAGGTACAACTTATTTCTGTATAGCTCTTTTAAATGTTTGTTGATTTGATATGCATGATCTCTCTCAGTCAATAAATATTTACACAGCCACCTTTAAAGGAAAACCACAAAGTATGGACATACAAATGAAACACAAATACAATTTTGAAATACAAAAATAAAGAAAATAGAGAAAAAAAAAAGTTCAAAACTAAGATAAAAGGGGTCGGAGGAACTAACAGCAGTCTCTTGTGACCAAGGCTGTTAAGTTCTTGATATTATCCAAACATGTTTGATAAGATTTGATCTTTCTATACTTGGGCTCCTTTTACTTGATCACTGCAAAATGTCCTTGCTGGCCTTTAGATGTTTTTCAGAACAATGTGTCTTGAAAGACAGAGAGACAGGCAGGGACTCCAAAACAAAATGCGCCCATACAAAAAAGGGTTTAACCCAAGTTTTGACAGCAAAGAGAAAATAAAAGTAAGCAGATATGTCAATGTAATTAAATAGAATAGAGTAAGTTGTTTTACATCCTTTGAAGTTTTACAACATGCTAATGAAATTTTTTTTGCAGCAATGCCTTGCAGGTAGGTCTCTTGTTTAATTCATAACTAGGTTATATAGGACTTTCAGTGTTGACTTTGCATCCTGTAGTTATGTGTGCATATTTTTTCCCCTCTATTTACTCACACAGCCAAAAAATGTTGATTGCTTAGTTATGGAGAAACAGAAACAGATGTGGTTTGGGAGTGAATATAGGACTTGTGTAATGACAACATGTGGTGCCAAATACTCTGGGCTCCTTAGGTAGCTGTTTTTTTTTTTTTTTTTACTCATAACGTTAAATGACTAAATAATGCACAAGAGACCGAGCTCTTACAAACATCTCGCAGCTGCTACTTTAGCCTCCAAACGTCTCTGTCGTTACACTCAATATAGTGGTAGGAATAACAACTCCTTTTTGATTTTTCTTTTTTTTAAGTGAACAGATGTTTTTGAAAATATGAGCTCACTAAGGGTCTAGGAGATGTACAGTCTGGAGTGAAATCATGCATGAATTAAAGTTAGTTAAACACATGTACTATGATACAGTTTCCTCAATCATAAATAAGTAAGGTAAGACAAAATGCATGGATATGAATGAATTAGATACCACAACTCAACACATCGTTTTAGATAAAACTCCCTCTTCTGCTGGGAAGAGTGACAACATGGAGACAGATAGACAGAACATTTGGAAGGATAGTCAGTATTCTTGCTCCCTGCCTGTGGGGCCCTATTTTCATCTGAAATTATTTATGGACTGGAATAAATAGGTCACTTGATTATGAGCCAGCTTGGCACAAAACGGAGACAAATACAACAAAAATGCAGTTGATGAACCTCATTGTAACACCAGGAAGTGGGAAATTGCAAAGCGACACATGGCACGTTTATAGAAAAACAGTCGACAGCTGTGCGACAAGCAGGGTCGGCTGGTGATGGCTGCTTGCTTTATGAACTGGAGACACTAATTCTGCCCATTACACAGAACTTATGGAGAATGCAGTTCTCTCTCTCTTTCTCTCTCTCTCTTTCTCTCTCTCTCTCTGTGCCTTTGTCTTTCTCTCTCTCTCTCTCTCTTTCTCTCTCTCTCTCTCTCTCTCTCTCTCTCCTTCTTTATTTTCTGTTATTTTCTAATACGAATCAACAGGAGCTATTTTTAAATTAACTCTCAAAATTATCTTTCACACACTTTTTGTTCATCCAGCTTTTTTGATAAAATAAATAACAATAAGAGTAGCTATTATACGTGAGTGTTTTACTCTTCACGGCAAATAACTATTCTGTACTATATGTGGTGGCAATATAATTATAGCACGGCTCTGCAGTGAAGTCGTTCAGTGCTACAACACTCTTACCTCACCGCAATAAACTCACTACATACTATTTGTTTACCAAAGTGTACATGAAATGGTCCTTTGCCGTTTTAATTGAGCTTATTTCAGGCTGTGTTGAGCATATGCAGTTAGTATGTAAAATACATTTGTTTTCATTGCAGAATGGAGTCTGTTTTGATTAATTAACAAGCACGATGAAGCCAATTAGTCAAGAAACAAACTGCAGACAGCTGCGCAATCTGTCCTCTCCTGGTTCCAGGCTGCTGAGCACTAACCTGATTTCAACTCTGACCTTTTCACTCAACAGACTTTGATTTGTTTTTGACAGGAAGATTGTCATTTGATTTGTTTTCTAAAAAACAAAACAAAACAGATATACCACATTTTTAAACAAACCTTGGTGAAGAACAAGTAAAGTAAAAGAAAACACTAGGAAATACTTACATGTCCACACACCCATCCATCTATCCATCCATACATCGTTACATACATACATACAACCCAGACATTTCTTCCCATCAATGCTCACTCCAGCAAGTTCTGGGTCTCCAGAGTCTCCACTTGCTGGAAAACCTTCATAAGAAGCTTTATAACCAGAAACTGCTACATCTCAACCTTGTTTTTTAATGAGAAAGCAAATAGTGAATAAAGTTTGAGTTCAATCAGCCTATTTCATCCACTTCTGAGCTTAGGTTCTTTTGCTCATGTTCATATCTTATTAACAAGGGAGGAATAAGACATGAATACAGACATATTGGCTCGACTCCTTCAACCCAACACAGAGTAACGCTGCAGACAAGGCCTCTTTTTGTCTGTCTATCCATTTGCTGCTCCATCAGTGATAAAAATCCTCCATCTAGGTAGAGATTTGTCCTCCATCTAGATGGAGCTTTTTTTTTTCCTACTTGAGAAACATAAGCTCAGCCTTATAAGAACTGATTCTCAAACATGGGCTGCTCAGTTGCTGACTTCTCCAATGCGAGCTGAATTTCATATTTTTAATACACCAACAAAACCACATCATCCATAAAAAAATATGAGTTTCCCAAAAAGACACCATCCTCTCCACTACTTCGTCTTCAGATCCTGGCCATGAACACCATAAACAATAACAGGGAAAAGCTGCAGCCGTTCCATGCAGAGTTCGTGCACTGAGAACAACTTTGACTTTACATTTTACATTTTATAGCTACTATTTTATGACAAACAAGGGTTTTTACTGCATTCCTTCATTAAATTTAATGTGCAGTAAAAAAAAAAACGAGACTCTCTTTGTTGGAGTGTCATTGTGTTCCAGACAGAATGTGACAGGTTCCAGTCTTTGCTCAACTTCTCTGTAAGTTGTCATTGTCTTCCTGACCTTAAAACGATTTTCTGATGTTCTGCAGGTGAATAATTTATTCTGTTGCACATCTAAATATTCTGTGAGTATGAGGTTGTGTACTTGTTTCTAGTGAGCTCCTTTGTTACTTTGGCAATATGGACCTTCAGAAGGAACCAAAAGGAAATGTTGGGGGGCTCTCTTCAGCTGGAACTACAAAGAAAATCCATACGCTTAAGGCCATTAAAGTAATTTATATGTTTCTAGGTCTAATATGTTTCTTGGCGCCTCTCAGTGCAATAATAGTGTAGAATTAAAAGAAAAATGTCTTAATCTTTAGAGTTTAAATTATCAGTGGTGCTAAGGAGATACAGATAATTACCCCATTAGAGATTAAATGGTCTGGCAGATGTGGAGCAATTTAAGTTAAAAATTTTCAGGATCCTAGGTAGCTTTGCCAAATGTGATGAATCATTTTGGAAACAGAGGCATGTTCAAACAATGGATTTAAAATTTTAATTTAAAAATTCTGTTCCTTTCTACTCTTCCTCCAGACTCAGGGCCTTTAATTTCCAAAAGTATATAAAACTTACTTCCATTTGAAAGAGGAACTGTTTCCAGTCACAGCCCAAGCCTTTAAGGATCTCCATCTCTTGAGTGGGTTTTGCTTTGCAGTCCTCAACCACACTTTTTTCCCTCCACTCAACTTTCTATTAATATCGTTAGGCACTACAGGAACAGCCATCTTCTTTAGGAATTCATTTTAGAAATCTTTTTAAATGGTTTTATGAGATTGAACTTTCATTAAGTTTAAACCGAAATTACAAAGAGACAGACTGCTAACCAGCTTGTGTGTGTGTGAGTGAATCTGTAGCTGGTGCTGCGTGACGGCGCCATTCTGAACTCCACTCTGCCGTCTGTCAGCCCTCTCCCCCCTCCGCACACTCTCTTCCCTCCTCCTCCTCTTTGTCTCTTCTCTGCCTCTCGTTCATTCTGCCGGAGAGCCGCAGCGCCTTCCTCGAGGATCCGACACGGAGAGCCCACGGCCGGGCAGCGGAGTTCAGCGTGAGAATGCGGTGCCACAAGTTTTGGGGTCCCTGTTGGGTTGGATTTTATATTTGTGCTGCCATGCTTTTTAAAGGTAGGTTTGAATTAGAGTCACTTTTGATTATTTTAGGTTAGATAACGTTGTTTTACTAGAATTTGATATTCTTTTTGTGTTGTGATGTGTTTACTAAGGAGTTATCAAGTTAACTGAAAAAATATATGGCTTAGTTTTCCATTGCATGCTCTCTGAATCTCTACATGGACAGTTTGAATCAGTTTGGTCTTAACTAATTTAAACAAGGGCAAATAATTATCACAAGTAGTTATTTTCAAACCCTGTGCACACGTCTGCTTACATACATGTACCTTCTGCACATTTGGCTTTGGTTATTCATGTGTAAATTGATGTGCATGCATGGGTTTGTAATTCTCTACTAAGCTCCATCATCATCATCATCATCATCATCATCATCAGCAGCAGCAGCAGCAGCAGCAGCAGCAGCAGCAGCAGCATCCTCAACATCTGGGCTGTTTTCTTCCCACTTTGTAGTACAGAGGTTTATTAAATTTCCACCTTCAAACTCAATGTGTGAGTGTGCGTTGCCACCCACAAAATTATATATTGACCAGTCCTCACACCTTCCAATGCTCATACCTCACCTTGTTAAACCCAGTCAGTGGCCAATCTGTGGGAAGGAAGATGGAGGGAAGCGAATGCACAAAATAAATAGATACAGATCACATCTAAGCTCAGGACAACAGGCCTTCCTGTCATATTTCTGTTGCATACCTGGAGGTAACTTTCAATAGAGAATATTAATAGATATTAAAGTTTCACAAATATTGTAAATTTGAGGTTTTGTGTTCGTTTTTACAAAAGTGACGAAGCTATAAGAACCAAGAGCATACTTAGTTGTCAGATGGGTAAATAAAAAAATGCTATCCAAACTAACCAGATCCTAAGTGAATAAACAATATGTTAAATTATGTTAACTTATGAATCAACTGGGAATGTGGTAACGACACACTTTAATGCCAGACCTCTCGAAGCAAAACCTGTCTAATAACATCAAGCAGAGTAAAAGATCTAAAAATGGTTCACATTATGCTCCAATCTTAAGAAATTAAAGAAATGGTAAGAAATAAAGTCAAAGACTGAAAACGATCCGACTGGAAAGGGTTGCAAAAACATTTTTTTTTTTTTAGATTTTATGAGAAAAGCAAACCACAGTGAGATGCAGTATTCAGAAAAGGAGAGAACATGAAACAGTGGTAAATCTTCCCTTTAATGGCCACATTACCAAAATCACTCTAAGAGCGCACCGACCAATCATCCGGAAGGTCACACAAAGAACCCATAACAACATCTTTAGCTCCACAGGCCTTCCTGAGTTGCGGTCATTATTCAGGATCCAGTAATAAGAAAGAAAATGGGCCAAAATAGCATAAATTGGGAAGCTGCAATGCAGAAACCATCGATGACCAAAAAGAAAGCACTATCTCATGTTTCCCAAAAGAAAGATTTTGATCATCTTCCTCCCTCCCAAAACCTGAAACTAGGAACAAGGGTGTAAGAAAATAGATGGATGAATATTACTGACTTTACCACTATTTTTTTATTTCTAAGAAACATTACACACTATTTTGTCTTAGTTTATGTGACACTTGAACTTTTTTATTGCCTCCTATAGAAGAGGAAAATATATGACCATGACTCAGTTTAATGTCAAAATTTTCATAGTAATTGTAAATTAGTAAATCAGTTTTAATTTTGAAACTTTATCTGGATTAAATATTCATGAAAGAAATAATAAAGTGTACAGCTAACCACCTTAATGATCAGTAATTTTTATTGTGTTATTTTGTTGCATTTTTATTTTAATCAATTTAAAATGTATTTAGATTTTTTTTACGTAACCTGGTTCCAGTTATGAAGCTAAACCAATTATACCCTGGCACACAAAATATGCATGTGACATTTTTGACATATTACATTTTTGTATAATTACCAACAAATATTCATTTAAACCTTGATTAAAATGTCTTTTTTAACGTTTCAAAATGTGTTATCATAGTTATTTATTTTACTCACACACCCAAGGTTAAGGTCACTGAACTGCCCTCAGCGCAGAGTGTGCATGTTCACTGCCCTTTGTGTCTCTGTGACGGCCTGGTGAACGGCTCCACCCTGCACTACTCTGCAGGGACAGAGTTGACAAAAGAAAAATGTTTCATATATTAATCTTCAAACATATTAGAAGTACACTAACTATTAGTCTGACAGCAAATATGCTTGGTGTAGTTATTATACCTTTTAAATGCCTCAATCAGGCTTTTCCCTTGTTGATGCTGATTTCTGAGGCCTGACTGATTCTGATTTGATTTCAAAGAGATATAAGACATAAAAAAAGTTTGATGTGTTCAGAGAAATGGTGGTAGGAATCAATGGATTTTCAATAACAGGTTATGGCTTACGAACAGGGAATATACTGTGTCTCCCGATTGATTGGTGCATCTCTAATATCTAGCTTTTTAAAGTACACGAGGTTAACAAAACCTATGCCAAACATTCCAGATTTCCAATCACGTTTGATGACACAGCCAAACTTTGAATCATCACTACTCTGGTTGTGTGGTTCCACTCAGTTTGTCCAGTCAACTCGGCTCCAGTCAACCAGAACTTTAAGGCTGCTCTTCTTTCCGTGTCTCATGCTGTATTTTTAAAACGGTTTGGGTAATGGGCCAACCACCTGGGTTACCATCTGAACATCTGTATGCCTCCCTGCTGTTTCCCCCCCCGACAGACTCATTCCTCTTCCAAATGATTATGACTGAAATAATGAGGCGCTAGAACATGGCGTCTAAATTATTGTAGACTTTAATCTGTCTACAACAGATAACAAGAATGCTAAAATGAAAAGGAGACACATTGTTTCCTGCTGTCATAAAAAAACTGTAGAGTTACACACATCCACAAACTAAAGGACACATTTTATATGTTTGCTCCAGTCCCATTGACATTTCAATGCTAAAACTTCTGTTACCAATAATTAAGTTGCTTTACCATCTGAAGGACAGATAGAAAAGAGTAAAGAATGATAAATTGTAGCTTCAGTTTCATTTCTTTGATCCTGCCAAGGCCTTTTGTGTTTTGTAAAGTTGCGAATTAAACTCACATTTATTAACTTTTATCCAAATATGGATCTTTAAATGTCTCTATTAGATTGGATGGAATAAGTCCCTTTCACCTTTGGTGCAAAGTTTCAATGATATCTTTGTAATTATCTAAAAAAAAAAAACATTTTGAAAATCTTAAAAAAACAAAACAAAAGCAGGCTCTTTTAGTCGTTTCTAGTACACAGACTGAATCTTGATTGGTTATTTAATAACTTCAAATTACAAATATCTTAAAGCCTGGACTTTAACCTACGATCATAATGTGGTATTACACATGTGTTAGACATGTTGGTTGGTGACAACATATACATTTATTATTTTACAACACTGTCTGCAGTTTGCATGTTACCTACTCTTCCCTGTTTTCTGTACCCACCACTTTTATTTTTGCTATGCCTTGTTATATTGCATTTGTTGGAGCACCAACAACAAAGGCCGTCAGGGAGGAAAGTCTGTCAGTGTTGACTTTTTATGCTGCATCAGGGTCTCCCCTCAATAACTGCTCTATTTCAGATTGTTTGGAGGTCAGAATACTTACATGTTCCAAACTGCATAAAAGATTTGACTTTTGCATTTATTCCTGTTATTCATCAAGCGACTTTTAAAACGTGAAATTCCTCTCTGGTCTCTAGTGTTCTGTTCCGAGGTCGTACCTAAAAAGGCAGACTTCTGAAAGCCCATTAGATCTTGAGCTGAATGATCAAGCAAATGTGTTTCCTTGAAAGCAATTCAGTTCTCCAGTTTTCCAACGCCCTTAGTCATTTCATCTGTATTGTGTTTATGTTTATTCCTCTGAATTTAGAAAAAAAATGTTTTGAGCCTCCATGTAATTCCTGTTTTTGGCAGCACAGGTGCTAAGAGATAATGATTACAAATGAGACAATAACTCTAAAGTGAAGAATAATAATACATGGCACATTAGATTCCTCCACTTAGAGAACTCAAAAAGGCTAATATCCAAACAAAAGAAAAACATTACCATTAGACTGAACACATTAGAAAGCAAATGCAAGTGAAAACTGAATATGCAAAACCAAAGTAGCTAAGAAAAACGTTACGCCCTAAAGATTATCATGATTATTTTCCATCTTAGGTCGCCGTTTCATCCCGTTCTACTTCCATTTCACAGCCTTCATTGAACTATGGAGACAATTAAAATGCTTGAGACCTGAAAAAAAAATCAAAGTAACTGTCATATCTACCATTATTCTGATGGTAGATATGATTTATTGGAGTCAATCACTTTGCTTACAGTAAACAATGCACAGGGCATACAAAATCACTTTAGGTCTCTTGTTGTCCAGTGGTGGTAACGTCCCCTAAATGGATACAAATTGGTTCATTGTTTGTTCAAATATTGCAAAGCTGAAAGCTTCTTTCAGGTTTGAAAACATGCATCAGAGCACTAAATGACAAAAATCATGTTACTGCTGTTGCTGTATGTCTTGTTGCCATGGCACAGATTATTTTTTTAAAACAGATGTAAGCAGTGGTGGATTGCACAAAATATCGAATAGACACTAGAAATTTAGTTTTAGTTTTGATAGTGGCCAATGTAGTCATTGCTGCTTTTCTTTTTGTTTATCACGGGAAAAAAATGTTTTTGAACACTATAATGTTATGATAGGATAATTATACTGTACAATTATTGCATAAAGTAAAATCAGTCTGATCTTGTAGATGTAGAGGCCTTCCTCATTGACCAGCTAGAGAGTTATGGGAGGCTTCACAAGTTTCACCATGTGTTCAACATGGACATGTGACTTAAAGTATAAGACATCTGTTCAATTTTCTTAACCCCAGTAGTGTGGAAAGGAGGCGTGTGTACAAACATCCTGGACGTGATTTCATGTGGCATATAGACTCCTATGATATGGTTTCCATACGAATCGAAACTGTGGGCCATATTTTTAGCCATTCATTCTTCACCACCTGCATCTTGCAATAACTAAATGACATGTAACATATTTTAGAGCCTGTTGAACCTCTTTGTCAGCTTTATAAGAGTTATTATCTGCATTGTGCAGCAGATGCACCTAAAAATCCCAGTCATATTGTTTAATGAAAGAATTAGTAAATAACAACTGCTGATTGTGTATTTTAAAGAAAATATCAAGCCCAGAGAGGCAGCAATCACTGTGATTTGCATGAGAACCAGTCAACCTACTTAAAAGATCTTTAAAAAGATGTAATCTCTGTATCATTAATGGTTTCGTTAAACACGGATTAGCAGTCGCTGAATATCTCAAATAGGAATGGAAAATATTAATATTACGTAATCAAAACAACTCCGTTATTTCTGCTCGGCAGCTTTTTAAGCATTTATCCGCATTAGAAATCTGGTGGCAATCTTTTAATTTACCCAAAGCATAAGGAAAATATTGGTTTATATAGGTTTATATAATGTTTGCATTACTTAGCTTAAATGAACGTGCCACATCACCTGTACTGAAAGAAAGGAAAGAACATCCTGTAATTGTGTAGATGGGTACAGCTGGGTGCTTCAGGGTGCACAAAAACACCCTGATGGTCATTTAGTTCTCTCCCTAAAATAGCATTCCTGTTTTTTTTTTTGTTTGTTTGTTTTTTGTTTTTTTGTTTGGGTGTCTATCTATGATGTGGTGTGAGAGAAAAAAGAGAGGAAAAAAGTCCCCCAGGCTGCCTGATGAGCATGTTTAGAAGCCTCATCTGAATGCACTGACCCAGTAAAGAATATTCAAATTGGCCCAAATCACCAAGCTGGATTTCTCAGTATCTGTTTTCTTGTGAGAGTGTGACTGATAGAAGTCAGTGCCTACGCAGATGCCCCCCTAAAAGAATGTAGTTTTGGCTTTTAAATGGCACGAGACAATTTTTTTGATAGTGTCGTATACCTTCTTTTGCTTTTTCCTACAAGCTCTAGCTATGATATTTTTGGTAATTATTTTGCCCCGTACCGTAAATCACCAGTAGAATGCTCCCATCAATTGCAAATAAGGGCAAAAGTTTGAAGAGCTGACATAAAAGTGTGTGCAGGGACAATAAGAAACCCTGAGATAGAGGGAGGGATGCTGTAAAAATAAAAAGAAGAAAGAGGGATTTACTGTTCATGGCGAGTGAGGGTTAGTGGCAATAAAGATGGTGTAAAAAAACTGATGGTGAGAGATGGGAAGCTTGACAGAAATAGAACAGAGAAATGATGGGGATAACCCACCATTGATTTTCACTTTAAAGATGCTAAAGATTATTCGTACCCCTAGTAATTGTTCATATAATCATATAAACAAGAGTTTTGAATCAGGTAAGGATTTTTTTCAATCCGTCCATCCATCCATCTTCTTGTTGATGTGCTTATTCTTACTTCAGATGGTAATAGATCAAAGTTTTATGATATGGATTTAATGCTTTTTTTTCTTGAAAGGTTGCTGCTGCCATCTGTATCTCACTTTGAACACAGCTGTCAGTCCTTCCTATCCATTCTAACGGTGCCCATAATTGTGAAGCGAAAGCAAAAGGATGCACGGATTTCAAAATTCTTCACAAATGAAAATCTAAAAAGTGTTGTGTGCATATGAATTCAAAAGACTTTATTCTGACTAATGTTCTCTTAAGCCTTCTAATTATTCATTGAGTGCACCTGCTTGTAATCTCATCATAAATATGGGTTTATTAGAGAACAATAGAGAACAAACAATATTATGAAAACAGGTCAGGGATAAAGTTACACTGAAGGTTTATGCAAAGTGACTTTATCAACTAATTAAAATATTTCAATAATAACAACAAAAAGGAAGGGAATCGTAGTTTGGCTGTCAGTCAAAACATTTTTCAGATTTTTCCCCCTTCTTTTACAGACAATTTGTATTGTATATAAAAGATAAATTATTTCTGTGCCTTTATATGCTGTTTATTCCAAGCCTTAAAGCTTGTTTTAGAAAGTTGTAGATGAAAAGAGAGAGGCAATTAGCTGGACAGATGATCTTATCCTTAGAATACAAACCTTGGAAAGAATTCGTTCCACCTTGACATCTCTACATGTTGCACTTTATTTAAATTTGAGTACTATCACAATAAAAGATGATATAGTGTTTGTATGAAACATTGCCCAGTTTTTATTAAAACTGTATGGAGATCAATTCCCTCAGTTGTTAAGAAAAACTTGACCAGAGAAGCTGAATTAATTGTTTCTGTTAGTTTTCTCTGGAGAAACACAGAAGAACTTTGTTTTATTACTTTGCCCCCCGACACTGGACTGCACTGTTAATTGAATTATAATCTTGGTCACAACTTTGGCTTCTCACAGTTATATTGATATTAACAGACAATATTAAACATTTTCATTTAGCTGAACGAGCCACAAAGAGCAGTATAAACTGTTTAAAATTACTTGTCTGACCCAGATGTTTCAGTGATGGATCCAAAACAATTAAGCAAAAAATAAAGTTCTGCTATGTTAATATTTCATTAAAAAATCTCTGCTGTAGTTTTGTCATGGCTTTACACTCAACGTGTGGAAACAATTTGACTTAAAGGCTGTTTTTTTTTTTCCTGAGATGACCTTAATATATTAAGAATCTTAACATGTTATCTGAATAATTTTAACTCAATGGTAAAGTATGCACCAGATTTCGGCATGTTTGGGATCTAGTATGTTTCACTGGAAGTCCTTGTAGTTAAAATGGTATCATCATTGACTTTAGCTTGTTGCTTTTTATTAGGCTGCATTGGTTTAGTAAACATGCATGTGAGATTGTGGTCATGTTTTATGTTAGATGCTTCATTAGTGGGTTGATTCATCCTGAGTTTCCGGCACACACATTTTGTTTTTGAATTAAAGTTGCTGTCGTGGTTGATTTTATCCAATTATTTAATTCCCATTGAACTAAGTTTTATGATACAAGCGGCTCCAGAGACTGAGTTTTCACTTCTTCTCCACTGACTTTATTAGTTTAGGGGTTTGTTTCTCCTGGCCCCCAGTTCACATATCACAGTAATAAAACACAACAGAGACGCAGGAGGGAAGTTTGCAGGATGGCAACTGTTGATGAGGCGACATTAGAATCTGTGCACATGTGTCTTTGCAGACCTTATTCTGCGTTAATGAGCACATTTATGACTCTTCCTTCTGCTGAGAGCTTGTAATTGTGTTTTGTCTTTCCAAAATTAAAATGAGAAACTGCCTTAAGGACTTGTCCATTATTGCAAACCCAACCATGTTTACTGGCAGACCAAGGAAAATGCTGCAAAAATATCTTCCTGCATCACTCTGTGAATTGTCTTAATCCATCTTTCACAGAACACCTAGTGGCTTCTTAAGAGCTTCCAGAGAGGTTTTGTTGTGCTCAGCAGCCTTTCATAGCTCCTCTGTCTCTGACCTCAGGCTCTGTTCTGCTATCACTCTCCTCATTACAATCTTAATGGACCAATCAGCACCACGCAGGCCAAAGGCACATGTCTCTTCACATTTTTCTCCACAGCTTCACTGCTATGTTTTCATTTCTTTGCCCATATTTCCCATTCATACTTGTTATCTGTCTATGATATCCTGTTTATTTTTTGATCCTCCCACCCACCATTTATCAACAGAATGCTCGCTGGATGTGTGTGTGCAGGAAGCACTGTAATTTTAATATCAAGAGCCGACGTTGTCCGCCTATTGATTACATATTATACACCCAGAAGTTATTTTTAAGCGATATTAAAATGCACAGGAATGCCAAAGCTATGCAAGTCTACTTTCTTGCCATAAGACTGAACTCAAAGACTTGTGGCCCTTTGGTAGCAGGCCAGTAGAGCCAGTTCCTGAAACAGAAGTTTCTTATTCTTGGGGGGGGGGGGGGACAGATATTAGTGCAAATGAATATATGATGTCTATCAAATTTGGAATTCAGTTTAAGGAACAGCTAACAGAAACAGAATAGCCGACTAATAATAATTATTAGTAAACATTTTAGCCTCATTCTGGGTTACAAGTGTCCCTGGTTTTTGTGATTTAGTCAAATAGTGTTTTTCCAAATTAAATTAGTTATTGTGTTGAAGCTCTGTGGATTTAGAAATGCCAGAAATAATTGTGATTATGATATTTTCCCTAAATCATGCTGCACGAGCATCAAAACATTTAATTTAGATGCCGTTTAGAACAAAGAGTCAGATAATATATAATATATCTGAAGATTTAAACATCTATGAGTTTTCTAATCTCAGATTTTGTCCTTTGCTTTCTGCAGTGTTTAGCAGTGTTTTTGTGGAAATTGTTGTCCATTTTTTCAGAAGCATTGCATCCTATTGGTACTATTTTGTATTTTTCACAATAATGTGATTTAACAATTTAATCCTGTGCTATATCACCAACCTACCAGGGGCAAGTAGCCTCTAAGGCTAAATTTAGGATATTTATTAATAATAAACTCATATTGATTCATGTTTATTTTTTTAAATACATAGATGAATATAGTGTGTCTGAAATAAATCCATAAATCTTGCATACATGAGCTTGATTGGCAGCACTAAGGCCAACCTCTTGCCTCTGATTGGCTGTTTCTAACAGTGTCTCTCTGCAGATGACAGTAGGACCACAGGGCAGCTCGATATTATTTTTTCACAGATTATCTGTCTCATGCTATAGTGTCTTGACATTGTGAAAGTTTGAACAAATATTGTTCTTCAAAGTTACACACTGCAGATTTAAACATGCTACCACCCATTTGAGAAACAGGTTCTGTACTCTTGTAGATGGCACCAGGTGTGCTGTTCTATTGCCAGGACATTGACGATAAAATACAAATGAACTCGCTCTATCTTAGCAAATGCTTCATAATGTGCTGCTTTATTAGACCATATTTTTACACATAAGCAATATCAAATGGATACTGGAAAACAATAAAAACAAATTAAAAACTTTTCCAAGTGCTGTCGGGGAGCCTTGAATTAAGTAAGAGCGCAGACATATACTGCATTGTGTAACAGAAAACAGTTTGTTTGTGTGAGTCTGTCATGGTGCTAAATACAGTATGGAAAGTTATGCAAAAGAGGATCTGTTGGGGTGATGAGAGGCAAGCCAACAAACACATCTTCCTGATCGCCACAGATTGTAAGATTATATTAACTCTTAGTCCTGCCACTCTGTGTGCACATGTAGGTGCAACAGTCAGCAGATATTAGTGCAAATGTCAGCATGTGTTTATTTATTCATTATTCAACAAAACTTCTGCCTCAACACATACAGACCTCATCCCTGTAAACCAAGCTTGGATGTTCAGGAATAGAACATCAAAACCCATCCTGGCACAGTCTCTATAGATTAAGTGATGAGGTGGAGTAAGTGGCAGCTTGTTTGAAAATTCACCAAGTAATTTATAATCCATCATGACAGCAAAGGATAAAAGGTTAAAGGACCATTAAAGCACTTTTCTGGATTAGAATTAAGCAGCAGAGCTTTTTAAGGGAAACAGAGGCAGAATTCAAGCCAAAACACTGAAGAGTTTAGAAAAAACAATCATATTCTTAATGATTGTTGATCTGGGTATGGGTTACTGGTTTAGGAATTAGCTAATTAAGTGATGTCCATAACAGAAGAGTCAGTAGTCATAACGCCGTTTGTTGCCCTATTGAAATAGATTAGTTTGTTTTGAAAATGCAATGGATGCAAAAATTCCAACCACACTTCTTTTTTCTTTTATTTCCACAGGCTCATTGCAGGGGGAACACCAGAGGAAGCTATACAAGGAGCTGCTGGCGAACTACAATCAATTAGAGAGACCTGTTGTTAATGATTCGGCTCCTATCCTGGTGGAGCTCGGCCTCACGCTGCTGCAGATTATAGACGTGGTGAGGAAAACTGATTGCGTGTGTATGTGAAACGATGTTTGGCCAGTTTAGAGTACAGATCAGCTTTGTAATGTGACTCTAAAGTGAAAATTTTTAGGAACTGAATATATTTTTAACTGTCAGATGAATATGCCTTGTGAAAATATTCACCCCATTGGCATTTTTTGTGTTTTCACAACCTGGAACTAAAAGAGATTATTTTAGGGTTTGCATAATTTCGCCGACAGAACATGTCAACAACTTTGAATATTTCATTTTCCTTTTAGTCTGAAACAAACAAGTAGACCAAAATAACAGAAAGCTTCACTCTGCATTCCTATCCACTGCCCTAAATTCAGCACTTTGTAGAGCAACGTTATGTTTTCCTGCAATTACAGCTGCAAGTTAGTTGGATAAATCTCTGTGAGTTCCCCTTATGTCGCCACTGAGATTTTTGCCCATTCCTAGAGGTAAACCTGCTCCAACTCCTTCAAGTTACTTGGTTTTCACGAATGAACTGCAATCTTTAAGTTTGACTAGGTCATTCCAATATGTTTCCCCTTGAACCACTCGAGTGTTGCTTCAGCAGAACGTTTTGGATCATTGTTCCTCTGGAAGGTGAAACTCCGACTCAAATCACTGATGGACCGAAACAGGTTTTGCTCAAGAATTTATCGCCATCGCTCAACTCGGATCAGTTTTCCTGCTGCTAAAAAACATCCCCAAAGCATGATGTTGCCACTAGGAATGTGGATATATGAAAAGTAAAGATATGAGAGATATATCTGCTATGTGTAAATTATGAACTTAGTTCTTAGCCTGAACTAAACTATCCATTTAGGCAACGACTAGTAAAGACACAACAATCTGGAAAACATTGCATTCCTAGGACTGATGTATGCTGCAAAAATGCTGAAAAAAGTGAAAATGTAAAACTTTTATGTGCCAAAGGGACAGATACATATTTTTAACTCTATTCATAAATGACATAAGCATCGTGCTTTTCATGTGTGAAACTTTAGTTATCCTTGGAATATTGCCTTTCTATTATTTAGCTACTGTGGAGACAACTGCTGCAGTTCATTGTTACTGCTTTGATCCTTTGGGATCAGCAATGCTCATTGCGATGTCCAGAAACAGAGCCGCCATGTTAACAATTCGTCTTTGAGAGAACTGAAGAAACTATGTGCTGACTTACTGATGGCATTTTTTGCTGTACATATCATCTATTTTCTTTTCTTTTCTTTTTTTCTTTTTGCTTTTATTCCCATCTACAGGATGAGAAAAACCAAGTGCTCATGACCAATGCGTGGCTGCAGCTGGTGAGTCAAAGTTTCTTAGGGACACATTATCAACATCTGAATGTGCTTCACTTACATTTTTGAAGAGCTTTGTGCGATCATGCCGCTAATATGAAGATTGTGTTAGTGAAATCTAACTGTGTTCATTCAAATATGTTTTCATTCTTTAAAAACGTTTAACAATATTGTTTCCTCTCTGCCTCTGGTGTTCTGTTTTTCTCAGTACTGGACAGACGTCTACTTAAGCTGGAATCCAGAGAATTACCCTGGTGTCCAGAACCTGCGGTTCCCGTCTGACCAGATCTGGACCCCTGACATCCTTCTTTACAACAGGTCAGGACCACCTTTTCTTGACCCGTGTTTCTTTAAGATTTATCTTTTCAGTGTACAAAAATGTGATTAGAGTTATTTACTATTGTGTTTGCTTGGTAATGAATTAGAAAAGGCCAATGAAGTGTGATGTCAGGAGCACTTGCTCCACTTTTCACCACCCTCTGGTTGGCAAAACAGCTCAGCTGCAATCTTGAAGTACAATGCAAAACTCATTGAAAATGTGAGATGTGTGAAACCTAGATGTCCATTGTTATAGAGTGAGAGCCTTCATATCAAAATGCTCTGTTAGCTTTTTACTATGATTTATTTACATTTACATGTCCTATTTCATTTTAGTATCTGAAACGAGTTGCTAAGTCCTGCACCATGTCATGATAACCTTGTGACCTCTTCCTATCCACACTCACTGGCGTTTATTTGGTGTTTATTCATTAAATCTGTGTTGTTCAGTTGTTAAGTAGGATAGGGATTATTTGATGAGGTCAGTTGTAAGTTGTCCACCTTTTAATGCTGTGTCTTGTCTTAAGGGCTAATTAATTGTCGCAGAAATTGCTTGCTCATTAGTAAAATTCAGAGGATTGGACAAAGTGATGATCTAAGCAGTTACTTGGGATTCAATAAGAATCCAGAAACACTGAATTGTTAACTTTTCACAATATCTTTGAAAAGTATCACTTTGTGGATGCAATGTTTGTGTGAACTTCTTCTTTGGTGGGATATCAGTATTCTTTGCTGGTTTCTGCAAGTATTTGGAAAGCAAACATTAACATTATGTGAATAGTTTAGATCTGAGGCGATAAATAATCCTATCAAATCCACTGAGAAATGCATTTAAGAACCTGTAGAAAATTTACATTTATGTTAATTACATGCAAATGGGACAGTGCTTTAGTGCTGTAGACAATTAGTCTAATTTAGCTTGAAAAGGGAAAGACAATAGGAACTAAATAGAGAAAACAAGCAATAATTTAAATTAATTGAATTAAATAAATTAAATTAAACAATTTTAAGATCAACTTACCTGGTTGGACGATACAGATTATGATTATTCTGTATGCATGATTTATTTTTTTTATTCCTTTTGAATAAACTAGTAGTGAATATTACTGTTGCTAGTTATCAAAACCAGAATAATGAAAACTATCTATTTACTGCAATAGAATCATCAAGGAGTTATGGAGGGAGGGACGAAGGAAGGAAGGAAGGAAGGAAGGAGTAAACGTACTTATTGTTATTAATGATGTTGAGTTTTCCCTTCACTTTGAGATTCTGATCATGTTGGTGCTTTTCGTCAGGTGAGGTCATTTTCCTCCAAAAGAACTAATGGTATTTCCCACATAGCGTATGCCTGGGAGGAAATGAAGCGTATGGCATTAGCTGAGTGGAAATCGTATGATTAAAGATGATTCCACTTGAAGCAGCCATTTGAAGCTGAAAGAGAGTTCACTGCAGGTGGTCCTCATTGATGTTGCTGAGTGAATGAAAGAAGCCTTAGATTAGTCTCTCCATGTCTGCATCTCCCCCAAACAAACACACTTCTTCATGCACATCACATGGAAAAACACAAAGGTTGGGGAGTATTAACCCACATTTAAAAGCAAAGCTTTTAGACCTATGAGGATTACCTACCATAATCTCTCTGTTTACACCCCTCTCTTGTCCCCATCCCTGCCTTTCACCATGAGCCTTCACTTTCCCACTCTGCCCATCCTCCTTCGCCATCTCTCTTTTCATCACAATCTATTTTTGACTATCCTTCTCTCTTTCATGAATCACCCTCTCGCTATAATTCACTCTATCCAATCCACGTTTTGCGCCATATTTTATTCTTTCTGACCTTTATAAATCATGTCATCTAACTGAACCTATCAAAGTGTCAGCATTTTACTGTTGCTCTCCTCTTGTGGTCAACCTTTCTTGTTTCACAGATGGCTTCTGTTGTGTTATTACTCTGCTAACTTCTTGGATGTGAAAAGAACAAATCAAACTTCAGGAAATGTTGACCTTCTCAGTAAATGGGAGCAGATCTTTTTTTTTTTTTAATGTTGCTCATAATCATTATAGCAAGTTTAATTAAGTTACATTTTTATATAAGTATGTAAAGATGTCTCAAGTATAACATTGTGGGTGCTTTTTGCTCATGACAATCTAGATATGACAGGTGATAATCATAATATTGACCAGGGACAACTGGTTGCCGTGTGTTTATGTAATACCTGTAAGCAGCTTACTGTCATCGTGACTCACCTTTAAAACTGTTGATTAATTTACCCCCTTAACTGTCACCTCCAAAATGCTTATGTGTTAGTCAGTCCAGATAAATAGTTATTTTAGTTCATTCAGTCTTGGATTTGCCAAACGTTTTTAGTTTCGCATTTGGAAAATATGAACTCATCCCACAGGCACAGTTTCAGTTTGGCTCTGAAGGTTCTGGTACTGGTTTTGGCCAAATCTCTTGGCCCAAATGGCTGCTTGGAACTGAAACTACAGGCAGACATTTAGTTTACAGTCAAGCTAGCGAGGTCGCAGCTTCCCATTAGTAGAAAATGAAAGTTTTTTGTTTTCAGCATTTATATGGGCTATTGATGAAGGCTGTTGTTGCACAACACCTCCCCCCCCCTTCTCTCTCTCTACTTCCTCTTCTGAGAGGAGGGAGATGT